>NC_041341.1:36842880-37142880 GCF_004354835.1 Perca flavescens
TTTACTTGGTACAGAGTATTTTTACAGTGTGGTATTAGTACTTTTACGTACTGTAAGTAAAGGATCTGAGTTATTTTCCCACCACTGATTTATGTAATAGTAGATTTGTTTCAGCAACCTCTGATCTCAGCCTTGTGCTAATAACTGACTTGACTGAGTTACTAACACAACAGGATTTCTATAAGCGGCGATTAAAGGCTGACCCTTTGTCTTCACTTCTAGAGAGTAAAGGCACTCTTGTTCTAAGGGTTTGTGGTGTGGGCCCCCTTATTCCAGCCCTGTTTACTTCTCCCTACCACCCAAAGTGACATTCTGACCTCTGGAGCAACGTGGCCTGAGGTCCCTGCGAGCTCTCTCTCATGGGCGGATTACTGCAGGAGTAAAAAGGCTTTGCAACTTGAAAGCATATTTGTGAGCGCTAATGAGCAAAAAAACTTCATTAATCCAATCATTCTTAATGGCTGCATTCAGTAGCTCACGCTGCATTTTTTCACTTTGTTTTCTACTTTTTGTGTGTGTGTTTTAACAACACAGAAAATATCAGACAAACTACACAGATACTAGTTGTGTTTTATTACTGCAACACAAGCTCCACAGTCAAGCGGCTTTCTTATCGACTTCTCAACACGGAATGATCCCTGTCAGTATATACAATTCCACCCGGGGAAGCAGTGAGCATGTTTTACAACTTCTGATTACCGGCAGTTGAAGGAGACATTTGAGGTTGACTGACAGCAGAGTTTTAGGTCCAGCATTGAGAAAATGTCATTAACTCCCTAAACACCGCCTCGAAATGCTGTTAGCAGATCAGTAATTCCATTTTCTCTCTCCTGAATGTTGTAGCTGAGGAGGGGATGGGGTCAACATGCCACAGTGCATGGTGTGTGTGTGTGTGTGTGTGTGTGTGTGTGTGTGTGTGTGTGTGTGTTTCTGTGAGTCCACAATGTCATAATGTCATGGTTGTTCTTCCCTGTTTTAGCAAAACAACTGAAGCCTTGTCACCGAACTCAGCCTCCCCTGCCTCCCCCCCAACTACAACAACAACTATGTCTCCCCCATCAGCCCCTAAACCTTCCCACCTCCGCACCCCACTTTCCACCATCCTGACCTTCTGGCTCCCAAAGTATTGAAGGCACACTCAGGGGCCACAAAGCCCTCATTTGTGTCGTCTACAGTGGCTGCCGCTGGCACAGGGATCCCCTCCACTCACCTCCAGTCAGTGAGTGGAGCCATGGAATCCTGGGAAAGGAAAGGAAAGGAAAGGAAAGGAAACAAAACGACAGGAAAGGAAACAAAACGACAGGAAAGGAAAGGAAGGAGGCAGTGGAGGTGGGGGCACGGTTACCTTCAGGCAGGGTTTTTCCTGCATTGAGGGATTTGTGACGCCCCCCCAAATAGGTTTTCTGCACATTGCTGCAGCTCCTCTTTTTTGTGTGTTGAGCTCTCTGTTTTAGCTACAGAGTGAGACATCTCACTTCTGTTCCATCTTTGTTCTGAGTCGCACATGCTCAGTAGCTAGGTAAGGACTACTAGCCAGTCAGAAGCAGAGTATGATGGCGTGCCCTGACAGTAGCTAGGTAAGGACTACTAGCCAGTCAGAAGCAGAGTATGAGGGCGTGCCCTGACAGTAGCTAGGTAAGGACTACTAGCCAGTCAGAAGCAGAGTATGAGGGCGTGCCCTGACAGTAGCTAGGTAAGGACTACTAGCCAGTCAGAAGCAGAGTATGAGGGCGTGCCCTGACAGTAGCTAGGTAAGGACTACTAGCCAGTCAGAAGCAGAGTATGAGGGTGTGCCCTGACAGTACCTAGGTAAGGACTACTAGCCAGTCAGAAGCAGAGTATGAGGGTGTGGCCTGACAGTAGCTAGGTAATTACTACTAGCCAGTCAGAAGCAGAGTATGAGGGCGTGCCATGCTAGCAGCTAGGTGAGCATTATATTGTGTGTTACAAAGTGACCATGTTTGTCTCTGAAGTAAAGGCTGGACTACAATAGAGCTGTTTGGAGCAGTTTTGTCATGGTTGTGGGTTTCGGTTATGTTCTGTTTCCTGTTTTATTTTGAAATCTGGTTTTCTGTCTTGTCTTGTCTGTTTTACTTCCTGTGTTTTCCCTCCCTTGTGATTGCCCTAATGTGTTTCACCTGTTTCCCAGCCTAGTGTCACCTGTTGCTTGTTTTCTCATCACCCTGTGTATTTAGTCTCTGTTCTGTCTTTGTCTCTTGTCAGATTATTGTTTGCTGTTCGGTGTTTCTCGTTTGTCCTGGTTTTGCCTGTTCCTGTTTATGGGATACTGCTTGTACCTGTTTTGGGTTGCCTTCTATTTGACGTCTTTTGTTTGGTATGAATTTATTATTTTGTTTATTAAATCCTCCAAGCTCACACTGCCTGTCCATCTCTGCATTTGGGTCCTACATCCTCTGAAACCGTGACAAGTTTGTGAACAGTGTTTTCTGTTAGAGATGCTAAGTCCCTTTGGGGTGGACTTTGGGCTTTTTCATTTTGTAAACCTATAACATGCACAAAAAAGATATATAACACAATAAAAGAAAGGAAAATAGCCAAAAAAGCACAATATGAGCACTTTAAGCAGTTTTGTTGATTGGGGTTTCATTTACCCAAGTATAATAGACATCTTTGTTTATCAAAATTGTCAGAAATAACAGGTAAATGCATACAGAATTCTGAAAAATAAGGTAACACAGACTCTTTCGCTTTACTGTACGCGGACAGTGCATAGTCCCCCCCTCATCTGAAGTGTTATTGTGTAATACATGACTGGTCTTGACTTTGGTCTCAAATGTTGGTCTTGACACTGTACACTTACTGGTACCCTTGTCTATAGTCACAACTTCCGGGGTTGTTCCGTTGCTGCTGGAAATTCTGCCATTAGTCCAAACTTTACCTTGACTGCAACAGAACTGAGTCTGCACTGTTGGGAGTACATAGTGATATTGCGTTGTCTGTAGGCCTCACGGCAGTTTTTGATACGGTGGACCATGCAGTCCTCCTCTCTTGCCTTGATCATTGCGTAGGCATCCGAGGCTCGGCACTTCAATGGTTTAGCTCCTATTTGGCAAATAGGAGCTTCTCTGTCATGATTGGTGACCTCTCCTCGTCAGCTGCTAGTCTCTCTTGTGGGGTAACCCAGGGTTCAATTCTTGGCCCCATCCTGTTTTCCTTATATATGTTGCCTTTAGGGGCTATTATAGGAAAGCAAAACCTGTCATTTCATTGTTATGCAGATGATTTGCAAATGTTTTTGCCTATGAAAACGAATGACAGTGTCACACTAAACTCCCTGCTTAGTGGTATTAATGATATTAAGTTGTGGCTTTCACAAAACTTTCTTAACTTGAATGAAGCTAAAACTGAGTGTATCATCTTCAGTACTTCATGCACGCCAAACGGTCCAGCTTTGAGTTTGGGAGCTCTGGCTTCATACCTTATGCCAGCTGTCAAAAATGTGGGGGTTACTTTTGATTGCAACATGAAATTTGACAAGCAGATCAGCAATGTTGTTAAAATGAGCTTTTTCCAGCTTTGTCTCTTGGCTAAAGTTAAGCCCTTCCTTAACAAGCATGATCTAGATATGGCAATTCATGCTTTTATCAGTTCAAGGTTGGATTACTGTAATGCTCTTTATGTTGGTCTGAATCAAACCTCCATCTCACGACTTGTGCAAAATGCTGCTGCTCGCTTTTTAACATATATAGCTGATCCACACACCACTCCCATTCTCTACACCCTACATTGGTTGCCTGTCCGTTTTTAGAATTGATTTTAAGATTTTATTGTTTGAAGGCCTTAAATGGCCTGGCTCCAGAGTATTTGTCTGAGATTTTAACGCTGCGTGAGCACAACCGGTCATTGTGGTCTTCAAATCAACAGGTTTTAGAAGTCCAAAGGTCAAGGTATAAACGGTGGGGGTGATCAGGCTTTTGCAGTTGCTGCCCCAAGACTCTGGAACAAGTTACCACCTGATATTCGCACTATTACAGATGTAGCTCTTTTTAGGGCCAAACTCTAAACCTATTTGTTTAGATTGGCTTTTAATACGTAGTAGTGGTGTGACAATTTCACTCTCCTCCTCCTGTTTCTATGTAACCTTTTCTGATTTTACTGTTTTCTATGTTTCATTCTTTTTCTTGTATGATATGTTGTGTTATTCTTGGTTTCTGATGCGATGCACTTTCGATACCTGCTGGTTGCTATATAAATAAATGTTGATTGATTGACTGGTTTTATGCTTGGTTCCTTTTATTATACCAGGCTTGGCATTTGATCTTGATTGACTGAAATTGGATAACAGTATCTCATGTGTATGGGTATGCCTATGCATTTTCCAAAAAAGACCCATGGTAATATGGTCACATACCGCAAACAGTAGTTTACAGTAGTTTTTATTTTTTAAATTTTTTCCTTTATTGGTAAAAATAACAAAAAACAGAGGTTCAATAGAGCGTTATAAGCAGATTATAACACATTATAACTGTGTTTATAATGCATTATAGAGACAGGCTTCATGGAAAGTGTTACCATAAGTTTGATTGTTTCTAATGTGTTGTCCTTTGCACATGTTAGTACTCAAAAAATGTATGTAGAGAGAAAGATGAAAACAAAAAAAACATGTTTGAAGCTAACACAGCATGAGGCTCTATAATCAGCACCCCACCCCCTCAGTTTCTGCTCCACATTATTCATGCCTTCGGACATCTTGCTGTTGTTTTCAGCCCTCCCCCCCACACACACACACACACACACACACAGACCTATTGACCAGCTAAATTTAGCTCACTAATGGTATTTTGGAGTGAAGAGGGACTTTTTTCACAACCTTTAAAAGGGAAAGGAATCCTGGTGACTAATGTCCCGTGTACTGTTGGGAGTTAAATGTAGAAACAGTATGTAAACAGTCTGGCTTTTGTTTCCCGAGGAGCATAGTTTCTGTCCACATTACAGTGACGTAGTGTCCGCGATAGTTGGCCCTCTGATAGTGCTGGTAGCAGGCAGCGTGTGTGTGTGTGTGTGTGTGTGTGTGTGTGTTTGTATGAACATACTCACACACTCAGAATGAAAGACAAACACTCATTCCCTTTGTGACAAACACAGCACAAGGAAGAAAATATCGATCTCCAACGAGTGTGTGTACCTTACATGTGTGCTTGTATGTGAGCAAGACTGCTTTGTGTGTGTGTGTGTGTCATAGGGGAAATTCCAGCCAGGGGGATATAAGGTGTGGCTGAAGATCATCTCTGACCACTTTAAAGCGGAGCCATCATCGTCGTTCCTGTATGACTCTCGGCCCCAGCTGCGTTTCTCTCTGAGGGCTCATTATTCTGGCAGGTGCCCCATTGTCCCATCTTTGCGGGCCTTTTCAAGAGCATACCAAAAACACAACACCAAAATATGCAGGGAGGAGGAGGGAGGAGGGTGGCCTGAGTCAAAGTGAAGAAGACTCAGAAAAAAACTGTGGCATCAAAAGAAGAGAAGGAGCTTTGTTCGGAGGGACGAGGGAAGAATGGGAGCCGTTAGATGTTTGCTGGTTAGAGCGGCGGGATGTGGTGGTTGTGGCTGCTGTAAAGGAGACTCTGATTGTGAACATGATGGGACAAACTGCAATAGCTCAAAAAACGCCTACATAAGTTCTTTGTTCAAGCAGCAATTACAACTTCCATTTACGTTTATAGTAGTCTTGCATCGCTAGACCCTGGCTAGTCCCCACAGTATTCCGGGATGGGAGAGAAACGTGCTCTGGTTTATTGGCATTTCTTTAAACCAATCACAGTCGTCTTGTCGCCGGACAGAGCAATAGTGCCGCTTTAAAATAGCCTCAGGAAGGAAGCCTAACCATAAGCCTAATCCTAGTCTGGCTTTGCCAGACCTTCCTCCACAGCGCTGCGGAGGAGGGTCTGGCTAGTCCACACAGTATTCCGGGATGGGAAAAAAACCTGCTCTGGTTTATTGGCATTTCTTTAAAGGTCCCATGGCATGAAAATTTCACTTTATGAGGTTTTTTTAACATTAATATGAGTTCCCCCAGCCTGCCTACAGTCCCCCAGTGGCTAGAAATGGCGATAGGTGTAAACCGAGGCCCGGGTATCCTGCTCTGCCTTTGAGAAAATGAAAGCTCAGATGGGCCGATCTGGAATCTTTTCCTTATGAGGTCATAAGGAGCAAGGTTACCTCCCCTTTCTCTGCTTTGCCCACCGAGAGAATTTGGCCCACCCATGAGAGAGAGAGAGAGAGAGACATCATGGCTTTCAAATGAGCAAAGTGGCAGTTGGTCAAGGTTACACCCCCACTCTCCACCACGCGATACTTGGTCAGGGGCCTTTGGCGTTTGTTATTGAGGCAAAAAGTCTCCTTTAGCGTCAGATTTAGAGGCATTTGCTCACGACTTTTTGACGCTCTGGGTCAGGACGTATGTTTAACTGACATGCAGCACAAGAACGGGACATTTAGGTTTAGGAAAAGGTCGTGGGTGGGGTTACAAAATGTACGTTTGGAGGACTGGTTGGATAGTTCATGTAGCAGAAGCATCCCATTGTTAGCCTTAACGTGACTGTTTTGTTCTGTTTCTGGGTCATATCTGATGAATCTTACCTTGTATTGTCTGACGGTTGTGGTTGCAGGGATGACTGTGTTGTCAGGGCACTAACATCCCCACTGTGCGTGTCTGTGTGTATGACCTCATGGGAAAGTCCTTTTGGCCTGGAGTAAATACAACAAAGGAGCTGTTGACATATGTTTCAATAATAGAAGAACAAGTGATGTTGTGAAGCTGGTGTGTTCTAATCTAATGCATGTTTGTGAGTCTTACCTAAAGATTGGACTTAAAGCATCTTAAAGATATATACACGCACAGTGCATGTGTGGCACACATGGGAGCTCATTTTGGAATATGTGTCAGTGGAGGTTAACACAATTTGGTTTGTCAAACTTTTAAGAACACGGTTATAATCTGAGATTTCAAGAATAAAGTGTGTTAGGGTTATTTTTTTTTGAAGATCAATTTTTTATTGTTTTTTTCATCATTAGACACAGAACAAAGAAACACAAATTGAACAAGAACAAAAACCCTCTCCCACCCCCCACTCTCTGCGGTCTCGAGGAAAACGGATCAAATAAACAAACAGAAATCACACCTTGCCACTCTCCTCTATTTTTTTGTGGCCTTGAGGTCATTAGGTCTGATATTTGTGCTGCTGTGCTTTTCCATAGGTCTATAGTTGATGATTTGGCTTTGTTAATCCTTGCTGTAGAGAGCTCAAGCATAACTATATCTAGAAAATACGCCAACCACTGTTTTATACAAAGTGAGTGAGGGGGGGAGCCAGCGTTGAGCTATCATTTTCTTGGTTGCAGTTGAGCCGGCTAGCCAAATATTCCTCTGTATCCCAAGCAGGTGTAATTTAGAGTCGTCATTAAGTAACAAAACAATCGGGTCAGCAGGAATTCGACTTTCTATCACATCAGATATTATTGATGTTGTTTTATTCCAGAACTCATGCACCTGTTCACATTCCCAGACCATATGCAGGAAATTTCCGTTCAGGTTGACAGAACGTGCAATAGGGAGTGGGAATATGTCCTATGACATATATTGAAGTGGATCTGCTGATGATTTTGGGTTCTTGGAATAGTGGAAAATGTCCCAAACTGTCTCCTAATTAATTGCTACTACTGGGCTCAGCTCTCGCTCCCATTTCTTTACTATTGGGAGTTCTCCTATGGATACTTGCATCAGTTTAGCATAAATCTTGGACACAGGAAAATCAATAAACCATTTAAAGACATAACATTTTAGAGTTGATCTTAAGCGACGATAAAAAAAGAAGGATGTCCTGTCAAAACTAGCTTTCAGGTCTTCAAAACTCAACATACCTTTCTCACTGAATAGCTAATCTAAAGTATAAATACCTCTGTCACTCTACACACTAAGTGTGCATTGTGCCATATTGGGGTATTCAAATGCTACTTATTGGTATAGCGTAGTTCCATAATACTTAAATTTTGAGAGTAAAGTCATAATTTTCAGAAAGAAGTTGTGTAGTATGGTGGCCTTCAAAGCTCAGTGCTCTGCTGATGATGAAATGTTGCAAAGTGAGAAAACACCACCAAATAAAGAAATATTATCTAGTGTGTTTATAAGAAAAAGTTGTGATGCCCTGTAAACAAGGTGGAAGTTTTTGAGAAAATCTTGTAATATTTTAAGAAAAAAAATGGATTGTGTGAAAAGAAATTCAAGAAAGTTGAGAATAAAGTGGCAATGATTTGAGAATAAAGTTGTAATATTGATGAAAAAAGTGGCAGTACTAAATTGTTATTGAGAAAAAAGTCATGATGTCATGAGAAGAAAGTTGAAGAATGTTCAAGGATGTTTTTTTTAAATATTACAACTTTTATTACAAATTACTATTATTTCTCATAATATTATGACTTTCCTCAAATTATGTTTTCTCATACAGTTTTTTACAATCACTTTGGCACTAATTTCAGAACCATGACGTAATTTTTCAAAACTCTAGACACAAAACTGAACCAATGATCAAAATGCAAATTTTTCAAATCTCCAACACTTTTTTTAATTGCTTGGATACAATACACATAAACCAAAGATCATTTGTTCGTTTAAAGCTACATTGTGTAAGAATTACTCCCATCTAGCGTTGAGCTCATATATCGCAATCAACTCTCTCTCTCGCCACGCAGCATTGCAGCTACGGTAGCCTTCACGCTTCAAAAAGCGAAGGTGTACAAAAGGCCGTCTATCAGCCTGGTGTGTGCCTCCAAAGCAGCCAATGTTCACTCTTTTTCTGAACTCTTGCTCTTTTCAATATCCGTTTTCTTTTTCTGGGCGAAGAAATTTTGATTTTGAATACGTGTGGTCCTCCATGTTTCCTTCTTCATACTTGCCGGGGCCGGGAAGCGACGATACCCATTGGCAGCATCTGTGAGTCGAAAACGCAAAAGGCAGAGCAGTATAGCCTGTATGTCCCTTACCAGCTAACGTATTTCAAGATTACGCTCATTATGGAGCATCTACCCCAGTTCATGCAAACGCAAATGTAAAATTCCAAGCTAATAGGAATACTTGAAGTTGATGGTGGTGGTCAATATTCATGAAAAAGGACAAGTTTGTGAAGGGCAATACAGATTTTGATAATGAACAACTACAAACGTTACACACTGGGGCTTTAACAAAGATCACCTGTTCAATATGACACAACTTAACATCAAAGTACTACTATTTAAAAAAAAGACAATTCACACATTACATTTCAGATGATTGTCTATTCAATCCGTTACAATGATCTAACTATCAATCGATACAACTACTCAAAATGATAAGTAACTGTTGCATTACTCTTAATGCATAGTGGTATGGAAACAGACAAACAATATTGTTTAGATCATGAAAGTTTCAAGATAAAGAGATTAATTGTTACCAACTAGTGTGGAGCATGAATCAATTAGACTACATGATCTGTGGATGTAATATTTCATCATCATTCTTTACTGTAATGTACTACTGTTTGCTGTATGCTACTGTTTGCTGTATGCTCCCATGTACCACCTTTAAGACTGTTTACTGTATTGACAGTAAATAGTGTGTGTGTGTATATATATATATATATATATATATATATATATATATATATATGTATATGTATGTATATGTGTATATATATATATATATATATATATATATATATATATGTATATATATATATATATATATATATATATATATATATATATATATATATATACTTGTACCACATTGGTCTGTAGTATTCTCTCTACTACTGCATTACTTTTACAGGGAGATATTTATATGTAGTACCATAATGAAACATTTATCACCTATTTTGTGCTACAATATTTAATATTTAGACAATATTTAAGATTGCTTTTTTTGTATTGGGGGTAAGTTTAAGGGCTGGTTGGGTGCAAGACAGGTTGAAAGGGTATGAAAGTGAGTCCTTGAAAGTATGCCAAACAAATATGTTTGCAAGTGCGTGTGTGTGTGTGTGTGTGTGTGTGTGTGTGTGTGTGTGTGTGTGTGTGTGTGGGTGGGTGGGTGCGTGTGGGTGGGTGCGTGTGGGTGTGTACACCACCTACATACGTAATGCTGCAACACTTCAGGTTTAAACAGCCTCCCTGACAGCATGAAGGAAAACAATGTCCCATTCTTCTAAACACATGCTTGGCGCCAGCTGCCAAGGGAGATAAAAACGAGAGGTGAGGAAGAAACAAAAAAAACAACTGAAAATAACAAATCCTTCGTATCTGTGGGTGATGAACAGTGACAGACATTTACCTTTGCTCACTATGAGATGGGACGAGTCCACATAGTTTTGCATGCGCAGCACATTAGAGAGAGACTTTGATACATCGACATTCCTGTAGATTTAGCCATTTGTTGTGAGTGAGCCACCGCAGAGGGCACCGAGTCAAAAACATCAGAGGCAGAGGGACTTGGATGGTTTGGGGTGTGGGGTCCTCTCTGGGCGTAGACGCATTGGCCTTGAGCTTGTGGATATCGCTCGGATCAAAATGAATTTTGCGGCGCCTTGGCTCAGGATCAGGGTGAGTGAGTGTGCCACACACAGTCTTTGATTGTCTCTGACGGCTCAGATGATGCAGAAGAGGAGATACCATCTGAAGTTACCCACCCTCTAAAGTCTTTTTTTCCCCCTGCATTTCTTTTTTTTCTTTTTTTTTTATCTTAGATTACAGCAGTGGAATAGGATCCCTGCCCGTTCTGTACCTCTGTGGTGAGCTGGAGTACACACAACAAAGGCATCTGTTGTACTGAGCAGTCATTGTGTGCAATTTAATGTCTCCTAAATACTTTTATTGTTGACTTCTTCAGGTGCATTCTGAACATTCCTTGTGGTTGTGCCAGGAAGCAGCGTAGGTTACTGTTACAGATGAAAAAAGATTATTGCTTTTGAGGATATAGCGACGAAAGAGACTCAAAAGGCTCAAAAAGAATCTGACTACTTAGCATGTCTCTCAGGCTGAAACACATCTCCCCAAACAAAGCTGCTACCTATTTCACTACATGTGAAATCACTTAACAAATTGACACACTCTATGCTTGAACAAGAGCAGGCATATCCTTTAATTAGACGTCAAGCCAACCCCATAATGTGAAATCATGAGTCATGGTGTTTTCTCCTACCCCAGCAAACAATAAGAATAATGATGAACCAGGGACCTAAAATAGATACCACCTACGGGGGGAGTTTTCAGTTCTTTTTTTTTTCTAGACACCACAACAGCAGTTTGTAGGCCTGGAGACTGGGGTAATACCCTGTGAGAGATTCCTGATGTCTTACCTCATGGCTGTCTGACTAAGAAACGCCTCAGTTATCTCAGCCATTTCCTTCTCTTGACCACATGCATATCAGCTGAGGTAAGGATGGAGTGGCCTGGTCCTGGAGCAGCAAGCTGGCTGTAGAGACCTGATTAGATTGGGCCTCTAGAGTCAGATGGCACATGGGGTAAAGTGGATCACAAGTACAGTCAAGGTTCTATTTTAATAAGAACACACTCATTTGGTCCTTATCTCAACGACCTCATATCAAATTGAAACAGTTGGCAGTGCAATCATGTCATCTCCATTGACTGTATAAAATAATGGAAGATACTTCCGGGTCCGAAAAGTGAAGCTAACGCGTAAGTGCCTTTAACCTGCAGTCTATCAGCAGGGAGCAACTCCACTGGTTGCAAAAGGAAGTTCGTCTATGAAAAGAATTACCCCTATTTCTCACTCAGTAAACATTTTCATAATGAGTTTATAGTCTCAATCACTACTTTCAAGGCTTCATGTTCATTTTGTAAATTATGGTCCCATTTATTTGAAAATACACGATAAAGCAGGGGCGTGCCTACACACCTGTCAATCAGAACAGAGGCTTAGCAATGCTTATCATGGCACTGTGGACATTAAAATAGACTTGAACTTGTTTAGGGTGTGGGCCATGTTTTTATCTTAAACTTTGACCCTTGAACTTTGAACAATTTGGTCACCTAAAAATGTCTTGTTCAGCATTATGCCAACCAAGCTAGCTATCTCCCGCTAGCATTAGATGGTAACTTAAGGGAAAGTTTGCCAACAAACCAATGGGTAACGTCACCAATACTACACCCACTTTTTTTACGGTTCATGGGCATAGCTCTCCCTGTGTTTTTGTATGTAAAATAACAGGTTGATTGCTAATTTGGCTAACATCACCTGCATGTGTCTAATCCTTTGGTTAGACAACACGTATCGCCTCTTCACCTCATACATTTTTTCATCACAAAGTTAAATAATGCAGAGTAGACTTGTCTCTAAAGCTATAGTTTGTAGTTTCTGTAGCCCCGGACGACACCAGTTTCTGAACAAAGCCATACTGAGAAATACAGAGGGAGTTTTGTGGAGTTGATTGTCTTAATTAGCTTTGTATCAACTAATTTTGCATTGGCTTGAATGTAACGGGCGTTCATTAATGTCAAAAAGTTACGCACTAAAGCTGTGTTGACTCAGACATCACAGAACCAAAACACAGACAGGGCAAAGTACTCCATCTCGTCAGAGCTCCCCTCCTTCTCTTTTTAGTTTTTCTTTACTGTCTTTTATCTCCTCTCCTTGTCCCTCACTTTTCGTTCTTTCTGGCCTTCCCTCTCCGCCTCTCGACTTATGTCCTCCACTGTCCTTTCCTGTCCCCTCGCTTCCTCTCATTTCCTCCCTTTCAGTTTTCTGGGTGTGTTTCATCTGAACGTTGCATGACCGGCAGGATTATCGGCCATGAGTAATAGGGTTCTCGCCCGGACAGACCCAGATGCTTTGCATGCTTTCCCAATGTCAGCGGGATCAGTGGTAACTGTAGCTCTATCTGGGTTGGCTTCATTGAGAATCCCATGCAATAGCAAGGAAGGGTTGTGTTTAAGGCTAACCAAGCGGTAGTAATGCCGTGGGGATTTAACAGAAAATCCACACAAGGGGTATCATCAACATATTAAGCAGCAGCAGTAAGTTGACACCCTCTCCCTTGCAAATCACACAGTGGAGCTGTTTGGAATGTGCTGTCTTGGTACTGAGGGTGTCCTATCAGTCCCAGCAGAGTGCTGGTGCCCCATCTACTGTTAAAGTGAGGCTCAAACATGTTATTATGACAATCCAATCAACATTCATCAAAGTGTGGGTGTATCCCATTCTAACTAATGGGAAATGAGGCTTTAAAGAGTTCCCCAAATAGCTATAATAGTTATGATGCTTTCATGAACTATCCCATAGACTGTAAAAAATAATGGACGTAGCATCAGTGACATCAGCCATTGGTTTGTGGACTGCCGTTTTGAAGCCAGGAGTTTGCCATTTTGGCCATCTCCATCTTGGTATTTTGGAGTCAGAAGTGACCATATTTGGACAAATGGGTGGAGCTGGGGATGATGAGGCATCCAAGCGAGCTATGTTTTGCCAGCTGGTAAACAATAGACCATCGGAAATTAGATAGCATGCAGGTGTCGTAGGTGCTGACTCCTGACCCCATGAAGTCAGAAAGTTTAGTAACGTGGTTTGATTTGATTCATCCGAGTAAAAGCTACTTTAAGTACTTTGTTGTTTTATTTCATCAATTTGGGTTCAGCGTTCTACATTCCACCACAGACCACCACAGAGGCTGCCCTTTCAGATCTTTGCAAAGAACTGAACTGCTCACAGACTGATAATCCCGAAACTGTGCTCATTGTTAGGCTAACCTTAAGAAGGTTATGTCTGACTCCCATTAACATATTGATTGTGCAACCAGGGAAACAAACACTCTTGATATTTTGACCAGGGGGGGCTGCCTTATGTGACCAGCTTATAGGGTCATGGTGACCAGACGTCCCCGTTTTTGGTGGCCTGCATTAATAACACATAGCATTGCTATTTTGAGTAGTCAGAAAAAAACCTGCGTAATAGAGTTGACGTCTCAATCGCGTCGTGCTTTTTTTTTTTTTTTTTATACAGTCTATGTGATGGCCCCACAAACATACGTGAGATTACTTCACTGTCCCGTTTAATTGTAGGAATTCTGCTTTGTGCTGCTCTGCAGGGTTTGGTAAAAGTGTAGGCCTAGAGCAGTTTTTATAAACATCTTTGTCTTTCAACTATCTTGCACACATCAGTTTATTGCAACACAACAGTTACAGTGGTCAAATTACATTAAACTGGAATTGTCTCCCTGTTTTCTTTAATTGTAACTAACTAACATCGGATAGGCCTATTTTAATGATATTGGGGGCTAAACTCAAATTGCCCCCGGTTTTCATTTGAGAAATGGTCACCTTATTATTTAGGCTACTGTACGTGCATGCGCTTAAACCCTGTGAGACCGAGCTTGTCATATACTTTAACAAAATGCGCAATTTATTGATGATTTAATAACATTGGTAAACGCTGGCTCCTTTCCGTCTTCTTCCTCTGAAAGCTACCAGCTGTTGCTTTCCGATACTGTCCTGTCCCGGGGAGATCGTAGCCCGTACAAAATATTTTCTTTTCAGTCTGGAACTTCTGCTTCTTTTCGGGGACTTAGGTACAATAAATCCATACTCTTAGATCAAGTATTGATAGTCTTGTTGTCCATATTTTATCCATTATCGACCATCCATTAACGTTTACTGTCGTTAGCTTTGTTGATATAAAACAAACAAACGTATTACAATTCCCGTGAGAGTCTAACCAACTCTGAGGTTTGATTACGTCTACTCTATGGGCCGCACATTGCAAACCAAATTAAACTATATGAAATAAATATACAGGTTCCATAAATGGTATGAAGTGAATATGAATATGAATAAATATGAATTGTGTAAAAGTAAAAAAGAAAAGAAGAAATAATAAGTTTTTTTCTGTGAATGTTTTGATGCAAATAATTGGAATCAGACTTGTTAAAATCCAAACGATACTCATCCCTACAAGTCACCCAAGTCAAGTCACAAGTCTTTTGAGTCACAAGTCATCCAAGTCAAGTCTTGGGTCTGCCAGCTTAAATATCAAGTAATTTAAGATTCAATTCATCCAAGTCAGTATGTGAATACTAGGTCTTTAAGGGCATGTGATTGTCTGGTTGATCTTCCATTGTTCCTTGATTTTACCAGGTTCAATTCACAAGTGACAAGCAAGTTTAATAATTTTATAATAATAAAGCAGGAGTGGCTATACTTGAGGTTGTCTCCAACCAAATACAAAAGTGATTTCATTACTTTGATGATTGTCTCAAACACACAGTGTGACTCAGGTGATTTGAAGAAGACAGCCAGTTGTAATCCCAAGGCTAGACAATCTAGAATGTGTGTGTATATGTAGAAGTCCTTGTGTGTTTGTGTGTGTGTGTGAATGAATGAGTAAGTCAGAGTGCAGGTGCTCCACCTCATCGCTGGGAGCAGCTGGCTAAGGCAAGGCTTCAGACATGTCTGGCTGCACACACACACACACACACACACACACACACACACACACACACACACACACACACACAGTATAAGGTTGCAATGTGGAAAATACTTACTTACATGAGCAAAACGTAAGCAGAGGGGAAAAGGAGGGGTTCGAAACAATTAAACCTATGCTGACAACTCACAGACATTTCATAACTCACGGCTGGAGCTTGCGTCTTGTAACAGCAGGGCCACATGGAAAGCAGTCCTTATAGGGTTATACTATGAAACACACACAGGACTGACACACGCCTGGCACAAGACAAAGGTGTGCCCTAATTGCCATTAGCCAGATGTGCTGAACCCAGACAACTATGGCTTAATCACACCTAGAACACACTGGTAAGAGCTTCATCAATGGTTTTTCATTGCAGTGACTGTATATTGTCTCTGCATGCAAGCTGATTCTACTCACTCTAATAATCCACTGATGTAATTTTCCATGAGCAGTGGAAACTTTGGTTGGTCAGAACGGACACATGTGTTGCCAAAAATTGTATACTCTGTAAGTAGGGAGGGTCTTGAGGTTAGAGACCAATCCACCCTTTGAACCTTACTAAAGTGGCCTTGACCATCTTTTGGGAGGACAGGATATAGGAAAATGTTCACTTTGGATGAAAAAAGACTATTATCAAGCTGCAGAGGTTACATTCTCATTCACACAGTACAAACAGCAACACATCTGTTAAAGGGGTGATAGAATGATTATATAGGGCATTTCACACTGTTCCTTATGGTCTCCTAATGGGGTATGGATCATTGGTTGGGCTGAAAATGGCCTGGTTGATATTTTATTGGCCCTTATGCATCCCTGTGTTTTGTCCCTATTTGTAACAAGAGCTTTTCTTGCAAATATGGCATGCTCATGAATATTTACATGAGTTGCGCGCTGATTGGTTGAGCAAATCCCCATACACACACATTAGAGACGCGACAGAATCTCATATTCCAGACACTGAAATGTTTTGTTACCAAATTGCGGCTAGTTAGCTTCATTTTCGGGGCGTGACAAAGAGAGAGACTAGAGCCAAATGAGGAGGAGCTGCCGAGTTGACGTCAACTAGGTGGCTCGTTGAGATTTGCCTGTTTTCAGAGGCAGTTTCAAATTGTGAGATTTGCAGAGGAAAGAGTTGTCTACCCCAAGGTCTTATAAAGCTAACAATGGTGTCAGGTTTCAATTTAATGAATTTTTGTGAACACTAGGGGTTTCGTTAGCTGCAACTGTCCCTTCAATCCTATGTGTACAGATTGCAGCTAGTTAGCTTCATTTTCGGCGTAATTAGAGTATATTTAGGGCCCGAGCGCCGACAGCGGCGAAGGCCCTATTGAAACTGAAGGAATTATTAGGGCCCGAGCGCCGACAGCGGCGAAGGCCCTATTGAAACTGAAGGAATTATAGTTTCTTTCTTTCTTTCTATTATTTTCCTGTCAAATTAATTGGCTTTTTGAGGGGCTTAACATATTCAAAAACTCACCAAGTTTGGCGGTCGCATCAAGTCTGGTGAAAATTTACGTATTTTAAGGATTTTGGGAATAGGCGCACAAAAATGGCTCGCTAGCACCCCCTAGAAAGTTAAAAAAATTGAGCCCCTGCTGTGCGTTTAACGTAGACTCACGAAACTTGGTATATATATGTAACACGTCAAGATGTACAAAAAACTTCATTAGAGCCATATCCTAAACCAAACAGGAAGTCCGCCATTTTGATTTCAAAGTTCGAAATTAGTTCGATTTTGGACATTTCCACATGTCGTACTTTAACGAACTCCTCCTAGACATTTCATCCGATCAACTTCAAACTCGGTCTGTGCCATCTTAAGATGTTAAAGGTGCAATATGTAATATTGTGTGTAATACTGGCAGCTAGCGGTTAAAATAGTTACTGCACTACCAATTCAAAATACTGGAGAGTTGTTTCCCCCGCCCCCTCCTGCCCAGACTCGAAGTTCATGTTGCTAGACGCTTTTCTCACATAGCCAGACGTTACTCCACAGCACAGCAGAGTAGCTAACGTTAGATGCTAGTCTCACATAGCCAGACATTACTCCACAGCACAGCGGAGTAGCTAACGTTAGATGCTAGTCTCAAATAGCCAGACATTACTCCACAGCACAGCGGAGTAGCTAACGTTAGATGCTGGCTATATTGACAGTCATAAAAGCCTGTGCTCACGCAGAGCTCTGTAACCAACTGACAGACACACTTTCTCGGCTTAAAATTACAGTATGAACCGCTAAAAACACAACAACCTCACTGTCCTCTCCACACGCCAGTCAGGCACACTTCCTCGGCTTAGAATTACAATACGAAACGCAAAAAATACCATTACCTTGCCGACGGAACACACTTCATTGGCTTAGAATTACGGCAACAATCGCTAAACCAACTCACAGTCCTCTCTTTCGGATTTACAGCCCCCCTCTCGTGGCTTAAAATAACTCACCGTTGTCGGCTCCAGCCGCTGAAGAGGCTACACGCTGTAAACAGCCATGGGCTGCCCGGTAACGTTAACAGTTAGCAGGGTTAGCATGGCGGCGTTAGCCAGGACCAGTCGGGATCACTTTACTGGCTATGTCTCAATTGTTTTTGCGAGTAACCAACTCGGGTACTCTAGCTATATAATTCAATGTGAGTACACAAATGTTGAAATGACATAAAACGCCCGTCCCTAGTAGCTGTGATAAATTAGCCTGAAGCTAACTGAAGCCTGTTCAGGAGAAAATAATCCAACTCTGCGTCCTTTTGGAATCTAAGCTGTCTCCATCTTTCAAATACATCTCCAATATTTACCAGAGGGTTGTTACGTCTCTGGTCACGCAACTGTTAGAAACATGCTGTTTTCTTTTTTTATGTCATGTAGAATCTATCTCCGTTGATCCTGTTGGTTTGTTTGCTGCTTTCATGGCTGTACTACCGTTACAGCTGTAGCGCGGCTGGGTTTACGTTTTACAGGTATATCTGGCAACCCGGCCTGCCTGTCAAACTGGGCCGTTGATAACAACACACAGACCAAAACATAAACATAAATTCCGTCACGGAATGTAAATTTCAAAAAGAAAAAATACTGAAATTAGCATTGTTGTCAGAAAAGATAGAATTTCAGTTTAACATGTTTCCTTAATATCTGATGAGGCATTGGTGTCATTTTTGGATTTATTACAGTACAAATATTACATATTGGACCTTTAAAGATGAAAAGTTGTTAACAGAAAAACTTTTCGTCATAGGGCGTGGCCGTGGCGGGCAGCCATTTTGTGCGTTTCGCCGCCGAAACAGGAAGTGGGTGTAACTCGAGTGTACGTTGTCCAACTGGCTCGAAACTTTTCAGGATTCATAAGAGTCCAACCCTGAGGACAAATAAAGGCTGATATTTACTTAAAGTCATAGCGCCCCCTGGTGGCAACAGGAAGTAGGCCTAAAAGTCAAGTTGCTATACTTTAACAAACTCCTCCTACAGATTTCATCCGATGGACTTCAAACTTGGTCTGTACCATCCCAACACCTTAACGATGAAAAGTTATTAAAAGAAAAACTTTTCGTCAGACGGTGTGGGCGTGGCGTGGCGGCCATTTTGAGTGTTTAGCGATGAACAAAGAAGTTGTTGTAACTTGAGTGTACGTTGTTGTATCTGCCCGAAATTTCTCACGATGGACAAGGGTCCAGGCCTGAGGACACCTACAGGCCAAAATTGACTTTTGGTCATGGCGCCCCTTGCTGGCAACATGAAATGCGCTTTATATGACAAACATCATACGATTTACATGAAACTCAGAATGTGTGGTCTAGATGTGATACTGAGCCGCCCCCTATAATATGACCACGCCCACTTACTCAGGCCACGCCCCTTTCATAACATTTGAACCGTTTAAGGTAGAGTCTTGTGTGAGGTGTCATTGAACTCAGCAGAGACTTCGTTTTTAATTGGTCATGGTTTGGCCCGCCCCCTATGCTTGAGCCCCGCCCCCTTTCATTCAATTTGAACTTTTTAAGGTATACCCTTGTGTGAGATATCATTGAACTCAGCAGAGACTTCCTTTTTAATTGGTGATGGTTTGACCCGCCCCCTATGCATTAGCCACACCCCTTTTCACAGCTAATGAACCGTATGACGCAGAGTCTTCTGTGAGGTATCGTTGAACTCGGCGGGGAGTTCCCTTTTCATTGTTGACAATTTGCAGCGTCTGAGTGCCGCGCAAATGTACGGTCGCAAGGAGCGGCGTCCGCCGGTAACCCACGACGCACGCCGAGGCGCGAGGGCCCGTCCATCGCTGCTCGCAGCTTTAATTACAGTTTGAATTTCGTCACGCCACTTATATAACCTCTACCCCAATATCTTATAAAGTTAACAATGGTGTCCGATTTCAATTTTATAAATTTTTGTGAATTTCAGAGGAATTCTAAGAGGAGGTTAGCTAGCTCTCATTGATAGAGCTCCATCCAGCCGCAGGTTCTATCAATGAGGCTCGCGGACAAGAGGCGTTTATTTCACCGATCTTTTGTTTAAATAACTCAACACATTATAATTACACACATTATAAGATTACCTGGAACTTGTGGTAAGAGATTGCTGGCGTAACAAGCTCGCTGACCGCACTCTCACTCACACACACCGGCCATTTAGCAGGAAGAGGGGAGCTGCAGGCCGTGATGGACCTCTATCTACCTCACAGCAGGCCGGGGTCTGTGAAGGCAGACAGGCCGGGCGGCGAGGCAGCAACCCAGGCAGCACCGGCCGCTGAACTCCGACACACAGTCAAAACAAAATTTGCAATTAGACATACATTTTCGTAAAACAGCCCATATTTGACCTCTACATAGTTGATTTCTCACATAAAAAAGTCTCAGAAGTGAATTTAATGGTAAAATAGCAGATGTACAATTTCTGAGATCTGCACGACCTAGATTCAGAAGAAAAAGAGAGAGACTAGAGCCAAATGAGGAGGAGCTGCCGAGTTGACGTCAACTAGGTGGCTCGTTGAGATTTGCCCGTTTTCAGAGGCAGTTTCAAATTGTGAGATTTACAGAGGAAAGAGTTGTCAATGGGATTTTGAGGTTCTATGTATGTCCTAGTTACCCACTAATACTAAAAGTATTTGTAAACTATGAGGATAAAGACCAAGATTAATCATGATAAACTGTTACAGGAAATCATATTTTGCTCTCTGCTTAATCTTTTAGTTAGTATAGTTTCTAGTTACTAACTGACTTAATGTTTGCCTTTAGAGTCAATCTACAATTTCAGTTTCTTATAGTAGGAATGAATCCTCTAATATTCCACACCTCTTTGGGATTAAGGCTGACAACACAGGTAGATTTTCTTTGGAATTTCTGTGCAATAGTCTCTGAGAAGTTCCAGGCCTGATTACTAAACTTCTAAAAGGGCTATGAAGCACTCTTTGGAAAGGCCCTGGTGTTAGCTATCATGCTAAAGCCACAGAACGATGCGGATATATTGGGGTTTACGTGACTAGATTTTTGGATTCATAATTATTTATTTATTTCTCTGGCGCATTTCTCTGCTTCTAAACAAAAAAGGTAAGTCTTTGCACTGCGTTTAACTGGTGTTATTAAATTGTTCCATGAAGTGACCATCTAGCCTCAAACCCCCTCCCTCCAAATGGAGATTTTTCAGCCAAAACGTTGCAACATCTCAAGAAAAAGGAGAGAAAGCAGAGTGACAATCCAACATGAACGTAAAGTAATCTGCTATGAAACAATGCAATAATTGCAACAATTATGGAAAAAGTTAACTCCTCCACACTCTCAGCATCTTTACACAGGGCTTCTAATGGTACAGTATGCATGCAATTCACGAGTGGCGTTCCATTTCATAGGAATAATTACACTCGTAGCTTTTGTTCAGAGGACCACTAACCCGGGGCTGGCTCCAAAACAAGGAGAAAGGTTAACTTCTGTGTTTATGCAGGGGGAATGCATGTAAGCAGCAGGGCTTGTTTGTGCCTTCGCAGTGGGGTCCCTGGGAGTTTCTAAAGGGAAGCATTGTTTCCTCAGGAGCTGTGTTTTCCTAGCCTTCCATGTATTAGCCGGAGAGGTCAACAATCAGCCCTGAGAATAAGCCAGTGTTTTGTACCAGCCACTTTAAGATTATCTTGACATTCTTGTTGCCGCTGGGGGAAGACAGGCCTCCCACTTGATTCATACTACTCAACACAGATGTAGCAGCCAGGTAGGGGAGAAGGTGAGGAATGGAAGGAGGGAGGGATGGTAAGAGGCATGAAAGGGACAGAGACGTGGAGGGTGGCGGAGCGCTGGCGCTAGCTACTACATGTCGCAGCACGTCCATCATGGGTACATTACAGACAACCTCTGCCATTTAGAGATGGAGGGCCCTGTGCAGCCTGCTAATCCGCTGCCATGAGTGACTTTGTCAGTCAAGGAGGCAAGCATGGGCAGACTGTATGGCGCATTATCAGTAAGGGGCTTATACAAACCTGTGGTGGTGAAATGAGAATGCCGTTTTAGGGCTTACAACTTCCTGTAAGTCACTCTCTAAAGCCAGGAACTTAAGAGACCTTTTAGATAAGGTTGTCAAGGTCCGCTCCTCAGCAAAGCACACTGCCACATCTTGTAAAAAGTTAGCATAGAGTAACGTGTCCTGACACCCGTGGCTTTAAAGGAGCTGGAGGAGAATGGGGTGAATGCCAAGTTTGTGTTGTGTCCTTAAAGAGAGTGTGCTTGAGGTTTCCTGCCCAGAAACTTCCTGAACGTTTTTTGGCATAAGATTGCCAAGCACAATGTCTGGGCCTGGATCCCGTTGTCCTTTTACACTGGCATGTCAGATTGGATGTGATACAGTATATAATGATATACTATAATGCATAAATACATCAACCCGATTTGAGTCCTTTTTTAAAGCATATTAAAGCAGACAAAGGTAACACAATGTTTGCTGGTTTCTTTCAGCAAGCTATTTTATCTTTAGCTCTCCTTCTTGGCGCCATGGTGCAGCTGAGAAAGACCTGAAGCTCAAAGTATGAATCTCCTGGAATAAGCTCAGACAGACAAATCCATGTGGACTGAGCAAGACCACAGAGGAAGTGAAACAATTAAAGGTGTCTCCTGTAATCTGTGGCTGGGTTGGTATCATTAGAAGAAGCCAGCCAGTGGAAGTCATTGGGCTGGGACAGTGACATGTTGTATGGATCCTAATATAGCTACATCATGCTAACCCCTCTTCCATGACCAAACAGTAGGAGCAGCACATTAGACTTCAACATTTACCCCTACTGATGATGATGATGCATTTTTGGCATTAGTCAATAGGTTTCTTATGGGTTTTCCTACATTGATGAAGTTACCATCACACATCTGTGCACTGATTAGTCATTTCCTTCAAACATTTTAATCATTATTATAATTTGAACCTATGGCCACAGATCAAGTCGTCCAAACTTTGACAAAATACATTGTCATTGCCTTCCAAAATGACCTATACGACTGCTGACTGCTTTGCCACAGCTGTAGTTAAGTTTGCTGCCCTTGGTTAAGTGTTAATCTTGAATATCGATATTCCTATAATAACAATGGATTAAATTACTTTGGTAAAGTGTTGCTCATATTAACCTAACCCACAGAGAATGATCCGTTAGAATCTTTTAGCTTTATTTTAGTGACTAACTGGTGCTGAAGAGAAGGATATTTTTCTCAAGAGTTTGTGGAGACCAAGTGTAGTCCTACACTTGGTAGAAAGAAAATAGTTACCGAACTACACCCGCCAACCGCATCCACAACCAGGTCTGTGGGTTATCTTGAGTAACTCGTCATGATTTCTGGAAAGAGACATTTCTGTTGAGTTTTTCAAATGTATTTTATTGGCGCTTTGAGTACCACAAGCCAAGTGACATCTAGTCTAGTAAGACATCTCTACAGTGGGCAACTCAAACCAAACTATCTAGATTGATGAATGGCACTACAGGTAAGCAGGAAAATGGTATTAAAGTTTATTTTGATTTTTGGCTGAACTGTTCCTTTAAATGAACCACATTGACAGTGGATAGTAAACAGACAGCGACCTACCATGAAAGTATTGCTGTACACTTTGCTGAACCAACCATCCAAAGTAACTTCCTCCCTTATTTTGCAGAATGACAGCATTACATCTCTTTCACCATTACATCTGAGCCATTTGACTGAGCAAAAGACCAATTCTGGTCCTTTTCATGTGAGAACAGTTTTCATGGATAGCACTCATTCTGCTTTGGTTTGGATTTTACTTGTCTACATCTCTGATTGTTCTTGGTCCTCAACTACTCTGCCGTACAAAGGCAAAAGGCTGTTACTTATTTTTGGTAGAAAATGAGTTACTGATATTTTGGGACATTCAAGACAATCCTTTATCATGTGGATAAGTATCTTGAGTCAATTTCGTTGTTTTTTCCAAGAAAATAATGGGTTGTCTTAGCAGAAACTTCCAAAAGCCCAGGAGAAACCAAGGCAGAACACCATAACACTAGTTACCACTCTTTGACTTTGTTTTAGAAATCTCAAATTGACAATAGCAATAAGAATAGAATATAAGAATAAGAATAGCAATAAGTAGATCAAAAATAAATGCCATAGTCACTAGATTGTATACAGGTGTTACTAATGATTTTATAAATGGTGATCAGCAACCAAACATTAAGTTACTGCCTTTTTCCCTTGGTGTGACTTCTCACTTTTTGCAGATAATACAAAGGCAGAGTACAGTAACAAAAAAAGAGGTCAAAAGTCAAAAAGTCAAGTTTGAGATCAAGATATTTCATGTAGATAAATGTCATTACCAAAACATCTCATTGCCAGATTTCCAGTGTCCTACCTATAATTAATTTGGCTGGACAACGAAATAACTTTAGTCATTTTTCTCAGTTCCACACGCTAGCGAGTTAAGGTCTTTTGCCTTTGTAGGGCAGTAAGTAGACCCTGGTCATGAAATAAACTTTTACTCAAGCGTACAGGCCCTTACTGCTGCAGGACACTAGAAAGTTCCCTGGCTGTGTGTGTGTGTGTGTGTGTGTGTGGTCATCTGGACATAAAGAACAGCTCTATTGTCTCCATTCAAAGGTGTGGGGGGCGGGGACCTGAAAAAGCACCTCTCATCCAAACCCTTCCTTCTAATGGCTACACTTGACATGCAGGGGACAATTCCCCAGGCAGAGAGTGAAAAGGTGCTGGCCAGCTGAGCGGGACACTCAGCAACAAGGAAGGAGAGACAGAGAGAGAGGCCTGAGAGAGGGAGGATGAAAGAAAGAGGGTAAGAGAGGGATCTTTGGAGAAGGTGGAGGTGGGGGTGTGATTTAAACATACATAACAATCTGGGTGGAATTTTGCTATTTTGGTTGCTACATTATTGTTGTGATTAGATTCACCTTTTGTTCAGAGGTTCAAGATAAAGAAAGTAAGTTCAAGTGGTGTGTTTGTTAAAAAGTGTGAGTTTGGGAGGCGAGTGGGGCCATTAGGAGGGCCTGGGATTTTTAAAAGCATATGCTCTAGAGCCCGGGGCATGCTATGAGAGGAATACTAAGCTCTGGGAACAATGAGGAGAGGGCAGAGTCACCCCTGCCCAGCAGCCTTTCACCGCTCTGGCCACTCAAAGGGCAACTACCAACACTGCACTGCTGCTCACTGTCTCTGTCTCTGTTGCTCTCCAACAAGTTATATCCTCAGTTAAAGCTGCCATGTGCAACTTTTGTCATATCGAGAAAAAAAAGACATGATATGCTAAAAACTATAGAAATAAAATTATCCATAAGCCATTTTATTTTGTGTTAAAAACAGCTGGTAACATTATATGGTCAAGCAAGATAGAGAGGGCCCGGGTTCAACTCTGACCTGCAGCCCTTTGCTGCATGTCATTCCCCCTCTCTCTCCCCTTTCATGTCTTCAGCTGTCCTGTCAATAAAAGCCTAAAAATGCCCAAAAAATTATCTTTAAAAAAAATAAAGCCTGGAAGTCGGAAATTATAATGGAAGTACAAAGAGGCATTGTTATGGAGATGATACACCGTCTTGTCTCAGTGGTTATGAACTGCCAGCTTTCCGAACGCTGCAGTTGCAAGTTACAACTAGTCTCGTCGCAAATCTTTGGTCTGAACTGGGCTTTACAGGTTTTGGCGGTGATCCAGAATGAAAATCTACAGGAATTTAACTGACTGTTTTTCATTTTTTGATTTATTTTATAATGATTATTTAAAGTCTATGGAAAATTCTTTGGAAAATTCAGCTGCGAATTCTGTGGGAAATTGTGTGTCCACAGATTCTGTGTGGCCCTGCTCATGACACAAAGTCACTGAAAACAGTTGAGCATTTTTCCAGCAAAAAGAGCCTTAGACTTGATCACAATTAACATCATACACTTTCTGCATGCTACCTGCTCAGCAACGCAGAGAAAGCTAACGAAGAAAATCATTTAGAACATCTTCTGGAGTTGGGGAAGATGAAAACCGAGCCCAAAGGACAGTGAATAACAGACTTACGCTTTTCTGTTTTACCGTAAGAAATAAAGCTTCACATCATAGATGTAATATAAGAAGTGGATAAGCCAAAAATTACCTCGGCACTTCTCCCACACTGTACGGCCCATAGAGCAGGTGCAGTAGAGACCTCCGCTGGCAGAGCCAGCTACTTGTGCCCTTGAGGCTCTTCTAGACAGAGTAGATCACATTCTGACAGTGGAACGAATCATTTTCAAGTCAATGTTACAAACACCCATTTTTAAGCCCTCCCCGAGGATCACTATGTGACCTTGTGTTATTGCCATCTGTCTGTGGCACCTTTGGGTGCTTTAGTACTGCCCCGGCTGTATGCAGTCTGAAAGACAACAAGACATTAACCCTCAAATTTGACCCTCAAGTTTCTGCATCAGAAATTTAGTTTTCTTTCAACCAAATCGCCCCAAAGTAACATGGATGGTTCCATACAACGCTCCTTGCAAGCAGATCTCTACTTGTATTGATTTTTTCAAATTTACAGCATTTGAAAAAAATTGAAATGCCTTTTAAAACAGTATCCTGACTGCAACATATACCAGTGTGTGATCCACTCAACATCCTCTGATCTTAACTATTAGTCAACATAATTCATAATTTTAGCTTTTTTTAAACTCAGGAATTAGGTATAATTTCATAAAAGTTAGGATGATTGACAATGAATCCCAAAAAGAAGTATAAAACTAGAGTTAATAAGTTGGAATGAAGTTAGCTAACAAGATGTTACACAATTGGGAGATAGTTTTTACTTAATACTTTATAAAGGGTCAAGATGGGGCAGTGACATGGGGAGGGGTGGGAGAACAAATACTTTGAGAAAAGTTGCATATGGACAAGATTGCAGATCACCAATCTGAAAGTTTTGACTCTGAGTCTCAAACTTTATTTGCATTTGCAATGAGACTGTAGATCAAGTCATTCATGCTATTCCAAAAACAATCAAGCGGTATTATGAGTGGTATTATTTATTGTATTCTTACTTCATTCCACATTCAGTTTATTCAAATATCTCTCAGGCTTACTCGTGCATTATCACTTCCTCATTTATCTTCACTCCAAACCAAGACACCATCTCTTTAAATTTCTTCAATCCCATGCTGCTTGGAATGATAAGAGACACTGCTTACCAGTACAAAGGGCTCATATTTACATACAAACCTCTTTATCTCAGCTGTGGGCTTGTTTTTATGATTTGTGGTTAACTCCTCAAAGCCTCCGCCAAGATCCAAGGCTTGTACAGCTTGTACTTAATGAGTGTAATTTCCAACATTAAAAGCTTCTGGGTTGCCACTGCAATAATAAAAAGCGTGCTTTGTCAGTCAAGCCTTTTGATCTTGACACTTTTAAAAAAAAAACAGTTCCCTAGGATGTTGACAATGCAGCCAACTGACAGGCCTGTTTGTAGGCTGCGGAGAAAAGAAGATTATTGCTCTTTGTGGACATGACCCCATTTGCCTTTTCGAGAGGTTTTGAGCCGTCTTAGAGGAATTTGGGGATGTAAAGTTCTACCCATGTTTTGGATGGAAAAGAACGAGCTTTAAAAGAGGGAGTAAAGCTCACAAAACAGCATGTCATATACATTTCACAAGCGTGGATGAAGATCTAAAGAAAAAAAGAATCTCAACACATTTTTTTGACTTAACAAATTGCAAACAACTCAGAGTTGTTTTTAACACGGAGAGCTGACACACCTCCTCTGGCAATGCACGAGAAGACGAGCAACATTTTGTGAAGCCTGCAGCGCGGAAGTTCTGGACTCAGCAGCTGTCATTTTGCTCGTTGACATTATGCATGCTCGATATTTGTCATGCTGTTTCCCCCCTCTCCACACGGGTAATTTGGGGCACAATAAAGCACTCTAGTGGGTAACAGAGCTCTCTTTGTGGCACGGGCCCCTGGGGGCCGCTAATCTCTGCCAAGGAAAACAATGGCTCACTGCACCCCACCATGGCCCGCTCCTGTCAATAATGCATCAGGTTCAAACGCATGCGTACACACACCCATACACACATACACATATACACACACAGCTGGCATTGTTGCCGCCCATCCTTGTCCTGACAACCACAAGAAGCGATCACCTGGCCTACAACCGGACTCTTTGACAGATAATTAAGACTTTGTTAAGAAAAAAAAGCAAGATATTACTATACACGTTATTTAGACCAACTACCTACTATCATGTGCAAACAGAGGGAGTTTCCCTTGTCACAGCAAATACATTTTCATCCCCTTTACCTAGCAAATCCTATTGTTGACACATCAACCTGCAGTTTATAGTTCATGGGGAAATCAATATGACAATACAGTGCCAAAACTCAAAGCCGTTGCAACATATTTAGTTGTTGAGACTGAAATAAATATCTGTTTGGAAATATCACATGCAATAACGTGTCATTAACTAATGGGGGAAACTATTCATCATCTCTTTTGTCTTTAAGTCTATAAAACATATCTGCTATAGAGCTCAACAGTGTGTTTCCAGAAGTAAAAATCGCATGGATTTTCTCTGTAAGGATTTTGATTATCAGTCATAATGTCTAAACCATCCGAGGTAGACTGACCTGGAGCTCTGAGGTTGTGAAACAAAGGTTTCTGCTCCTGTATAAGCTAGAAATCAACCTTGTTTTAAGTAAAACATGTTTTATGTCATGGAGAAGTACTATACTACCCACAATCCTAAGTGTAACAGTAACATCTCTGATTGGTCGAGATTTCTACGACCATGGAAATCAGACAATGCACCAGCAAACCCGCACACTGCTAAAGTAAGCTTCTATCGCTGAACTCTGTGATCGTTTCTCTACAAAGTCTACCTTTTGCCTTTTTTACCCTTTTTCAAAATGTTTTTTTGCACCAAATCAAATGTTCTATGGTCCCGATTAATCTTGTAGCTGGTTGGCTTGGTTCCAGGCTTCAAACTCTCTAAAGAAACATTTATTGAAACGTCAGTGGAGATATTAAATGGGGAAAATCCCTTCCGGAAACAGAGCCGTTCAAAAAGTGGGCGCTCACTATTGAGCTCTATTAGTCTCCCGAGTGTGACTCAGCACGTTTAAAATCATCAGTCACCCAGACAACTCTTAGAAATGATTTAGAGTAGAGATGTAATCAATGACAAGTCAGGGGTGGAGCAAATCAGCAGCAGGCTACAGCCGCTGAGTCATGACTGCAGAGACCTCGAGGATTCAGACACTCATCAGCAGATGGACAAATCCAAACATGTGACATGACTTATCTTTTCCTACACTCGGGTTCCTCCGAGCTTTTTATTTATTCATGCTAAATGGACTGCACTTCTTGGCTTGGCACAATAATTTGGCTGATTAATCAAGTAGAAACGAAAAAGCAAGTAAGCAAAGTGTTCCTGAAGAAAGCCTGAGCAGTCTGCACAGGTCACTAAACACTTTCAGGTTGTTCCCACTTTGAGCTGAAAACCTACATGCTGCGGTTGCTTTTCGCAGCAGCTAATTGTTCAGTTATAATGGACAGATAGATAGATAGATAGATAGATAGATAGATAGATAGATAGATAGATGGACTTCATTAATCCCAAAGTGTGTGTGTGTGTGTGTGTGTGTGTGTGTGTGTGTGTGTGTGTGTGTGTGTGAATTTTTTTGGTATAACAATTTTTCTGAAAATGAATGTTTAAATCCCCCGAAGATCCATTTCTAGAAGTAAGAAAATCAAATTTCCATTTCAGTTCCGTTTCGGTCTCACATTTGATTTTCTTACTTTTTGGAATAAATGTGCAAATGAGGCACTATCTTGTTAAATATATTGCGCTAAATTGATATATATCCAGAACAGAAATCTGAACATTGGACAAAGCCAGGTTCGAAATTCTTGTTTCAAATTGTTGTTCATCTTTTTACAGAGGGAAATCTGAATTTTGGATAGTTATATTTATCACTTCATAAATCAGAAAATAATGTCAAGAGCCATCAAAATCAATTTTCTCCAAGTTTTTAGTTATAAAATGTTACATAAATCAGGCTATGAATGACATCTGAACCAAGCCCTGTGTAAAAACCTTCAGAATATAAACAGGAATGAAAGTGTCAGATACCGTGTTCCCAAGTAAGGTGGGAAAAATGGAATGAACAGCAGGACTGATATAAGAAACGTGTGATTCCCCACTCGCTCCTTCTAACTTGTTGTGGCATTGTATTATAGGGGTGAGAATCATTACTGGTCTCATGGGTCTTTTTCAGAATAAAGGCAAAACCGGAACATTATGTGCATTTAAATGTACTCACTGATGCGATGCATTCATGGATTCAGTGGTCCTTAACAACACAAAGACTTCTCTTTAGGTTCAGTTAAGTGCAAATGTTTAGCAATCAAATATGACAGAACAAGACAAGGCTCTACTAATTGTGGAATTCCATTGGTTTGCATGTCCGTAAGAAGGCCAACCATGAAAGGTTTTCACTACCAGTGAAGAAAACAGCTGTTGTCACTTCAGGTTATGTCACCTAATATATTTTTGTCTTGTTATCCTTCTCCTGTGTGTTTTATTTTCTTTTATTCATTGTGTGAGTGATATTCTTTTGAATTTTGGAAGTCAATAGTCATATTAACCTACAGGGCCTGAAATGAACACCCGACCATTTACACAAATGGCGATTGCCGTCAATCTACCTGCCATGTTGGCGGGTAGCCAATGAGAATTGAGTAATTAATTAGTTGTTTTTTTTTAACACTGTTCTTTCAAATTTCAATCAAGTTTGACATTTCCTTGGATTTGGATCAAAAATGGGGCGGCAATTTACTGGGGTAAAGACGGAGGGAAGGAGACATTTCAATACCAAGTGGACAGCTGGCAACAAGGACAAGGTTCGTGAATGGCTGATTTATGACAACAGTACATAACAAATGTTCTGCAGGGGCTGTCATATGGCTCAGAGAAAGCAAAGCTAAATCCTTTTGAATTGGGGACTAAAAACTAAGGACCACGAGTCATCAAAAAAAAGAAGAAAATTGGCTGGTAAAAAGCCTGTGTGGCTAGTGGATTTTTAAATCCACCTGCCATAATCGCTGGTAGCCAAAAAAGTTACTTCACGCTCCAATAACCTACCAAAGCAACTGACGAGATCTGGGAACATGGCAACATTATTAGAATGAGAAACACAAGCAGGTTGTAAACAAACAAACCGTTTAGACGGATTATCTAAATCACTTCATTTGGAGAAGAGTATGTGTTCATGTAGAACAATAAGCACAGTAGGTCAAACTAGGGAAATGGTTTCTAAACTTCCCTTGACACGCACTGGCCCAAAAATCCTTTTTCCCATCCGCAATCATTACAAAAAGAAGTCTGTAAATTGACTAATAGTTTTTTCTGAGCATCACAAATACTCCAAAATGACTTTGTATCATCACAATTGTATGAAAGCGGGGCAGTGGCAGTAAGTCAGTTGTATCTAGACACATGCTCCATTGACCCACAAGTGCAGAAGCCCAAGAAAAACATAGTGAGTAAATGCACGCATTGAGCAAGTTTCATTGGAAGTTGAAAGTTCTTTTAAAACATGCATGGCAAACTGTGATCACAGTTTAAATGTACTGTGCGTTTTCCCTTTCACAGAACAGCTTTTTTACTAAAAGCTGTCTGATCTTCTGACTGCTCGTGTTTCTTGCGTCGTCTGACTTCATTTAGCGATGTTTCTGCATTCCCAGATCCCAGCAGTAGACCTTTTTAACAGCAGACATTTGATTTATAATAGCAAGAAGCACAGGTAGATTCGTTGACATTTAAAGGGCTCAGTCCCATGTGGTGTCCCTGTACGCTATTCCAGCCAACATGCACGATACCAGGACCTGTCCTAAGTGGAATGCAGCCATTGTTAATGTTATTAAATGCACTTTTCCTGAAATGTCCTCTTTATTATCACCAACAGGAAGGATGCAAACAAGACACAATTTCTAATCAAATAAAACTATCCTTTAAAATACCAACTTTCTTGCTGTGTATACTTGCTGTATTCCATGAGAAAACACACTTTTGGGAACATGAAGCATGACAGAAAACCTATTTTAAAACCTTTGAGATACAATAATGACAGGTTGAAAATTATAACTGTTTTTAGGATTTGTCATGTTACCAGCCAATGACAATGTAGTGAGCCAAATTAGAACAGCAACCAAAGCCTGTAATCTACATGTCATCTTTGCATCTAACCTAGATCTGTTCTTTATTGGTTAACCACATGTGCTACAATGGCCAAACCACATGTGAGGGATTGTATCAATAAGAACAGGTCATCAATCAAGCTGGAGCTCTCAGCATCGTGTTTGCTGAGGTTTCCCTGCCATCTAATGAAAGGCGGGATCGCTGCCTGTCGAGCCAGTGTCGGCTTGAAAAACATCAGAGCTTTCTTACAAGCCTGAAAGGGATGGATGAGCAGCCAGCTGGGACATTCTACACCAAACAATATGACCTATATTTAGGCTCATAGTTTAATAATAATAATAATTTAAAGTGTCAGAAATAAATCTTCCAAGCTGTGAACCAAATTATGTGCACTTGTATTTCAATGCAAGCTCTCTTTTCATATCTGTTGAAATGTAATTTGACAGATATAACATGACACATGAAAACCAATACTCAAAGGGAATCTACAGAGATCACGGAATGTGAAATGAACAGGATACAGTTAGAAATAAAGGGAAAGTATAAATAGAAATTGAGCTCAAGCACTTTTCCAATCTTCTCATCATCAGTGGCCACAGGATGGCATAGGCCCCCTTGACATCTGATTGGCCGCCCTTGGTGGCCCCCTCCCGGGTCAAAAGGTGATAGGTAGTTGGCGTATTAGTGGTTGTTAGGGATGGATTACTGAACAAGCCTGCCAGTACAGGCCCAGGGCCCCTGGACCCCTTGCCACATTTTTACTCATTTTACAAATGTGTTCGCCTTCTTTAAGGCTTCTCCCTCCGCCACATTCAAAAGTTTCTAAAGTCGCCCCTGCTCATCACACATTTTTTATTACCCTCCAACTCCTCCTTCCACTGAGCTAAAAAGTCTTTCATACCCGTATCCTTTCCATCCCTTGCTATTCTGATTCAAACGGAGAGCTCTGAAGTGTATGAACAATGTACATGAAGAACAACCCAGATCGGGGGTAAAATAACAACCTTCCCTCATTACCCACATCTAACACACACTTTACGACCTTGTATGTGTTGTCAACGAACATTCTAAGGAAGGGATAAAACCCCTCTTTCATCCCCTTCTTACGGGTTTTGTGTTGATTCTATGGGTCGTCAGATCCAGATGGAAGTCTTCACTTTGCCCACAACGCCTCCCTGTGTTGTGACACAGGCAAAGTACAGACTAAGGAATCAAACCGTCGAGATACTTTGAAGATAAGCGACTATTATTCCTCAACTACCCTCATTGTTCTACGCTTGAATTAGTGCACCTGAATCCACTAATCGATGGTTGTAAATTTCTGTCTGCACATGAATGACATGTGAGGACTGTTAAGTGATATTTGAGTGTTTCACAAGGAATGGCTGCCGGTGGTTCAGTGGGCCAGGGTGACTGTCTGTTGTGAGTCCAGTTGCAAGCCACCCCTTGTCACTGAATGTGCAAAACTGTCCAGTGTAGAAGATACAACTTCAACTTTCAACTTTATTTTGTCCCCTGAGGGCAATTGGTTTTACAGGAAGGCATTACAGCAAGGCATTAAAAACAACATATACATACAATACAGAAGGAGATGGATGCAATACTGAATACAAGAGGGCTAGAAGACCAACAATAGTCACTGGTGACCAACATTTACAGACTTTAACATTTCCCAGTGTACATAGCAACAGAATCAAAACATCTAAAAAGTACAGCAGAATGAGGAAAAATACACTTAGGGAAAAGATTTATGTTAAAAAGTGGGGGCCAGACTATATTTGTGGACAACGTACTGTTCTCTTTCAATGGAGTTTTAATTAGATTAAGGGAGTGTTGCATTAAGGATAATTTTGTAGCATTAATGTTGCTAGGCTAGCGACTTTCCTCATGTTAACAGTGTTTTCTAGTGTGTCCTTTAGACGTTATACTGTGTTCTTTAGAGCTAGTTAGCCCAGTTTAACCTGTGGGAGTATCGAGGGCTCGTGGTACATGTTTTGCTGCCACAAGGAAGTAAATTCCCTACAAGTGAAAACAAGTGGAAAGTCTTCACTGCATAAGTGAACCTAGAACCACCAGTGTCAGCGAAAGTTTTGAAAAATGCTAACAGCCAGAGAAGAAAAGTCTGACTGTTTCCAAGAACTTGATAGGACAGTGTGTGAGTGTGTGACTGATAAACAGGATGAAGACTATTACCTGTTCCTGAGAACATAAGTGGACAAATTAATCAAATGTCTGATTTATGTTCTTCTTCAATGAAAAATGACATGGTTTACTTTGACGAGAGAAAAGGCTTCAGGTGAGGACTGTCTAATCCTTGGGGTACTTGTATCTCAGAAAACTTTCCCAACAGGACTAGTCTGATAAAGTATTTCTCACATCTAAATGTTTTTTTCCAAAAACAAGTGTTTGAAAAGGGAAGATGGATTTATAATCCGCCAGTAAAGTACTTTCCATCACTCAGTTTAGACATCCTTGAAGAAAGAAAACCCAGATGATTCGTAAATGTTGGATTGCCAGTGGCTAGCTAGCAACTAACGTGATAAAACATGAAAATAAAACATTAAAACTTTGGATTAATCAGAGAAGATCCATACCGCTTCTGGCAGAGGCTAATTGCTTCGCTGAACCTTTGCCTCAATATCATGCTAACAACTTCCGCACCAGCCTCTTCACTGAATGCAGAGAGACAAAGTTGTTATCAACCCTACATTCCAACTCCAACTAACACAACAAATTAGCTGAGCCTGCAATGATTTTTAACTGCAATTTATTTTCTTTACAGAATTTTGAATTCTTATCCCATACATACTCAATTTTACTGTAATAGACCTTGGAAGAGAGCCTGATCTCATCCTATGTTCCTTTCCCAGAGCCTCAACGTTCCTTTTCCTTTTTCTTTAGGGGGTAGGGGTTGCCAGGTTTATCTGCCATATAATAACTATAACTATAATAATAGGGTAAGATTTGGATCAGATTCAAATTTAGACCTCCCAACAATAGAATTAAATTTTGCGTGGATCAGGTTTAGCAGTAGGCCTACTAAATTACTCGTATTGCCAGATCTTTTGTCAATGGCCTGCATTGTAAAAATTACACAAGGTGACGACATTCCCTCTGCTTTGTCGGTGAATTTACAGACAGCTGAATACAAGTATATTCAGACAGACAGTATAAGAATATATATTTGTGTGTGTGTGTTTTTCGAACTTTAAAGCACGTATGTTCTAGTAGAAACCCAAAATACAAGCATGTACATAAAAATGAGCCTAATATGGGACCTTTAAATTTCCTTTTGCAATGTCTGTTGGTCTGTCATACTTATTCAGTGCTAAAGAAGTTAAAGAAGCCAATGTTGGAGCCTCTCGGTAGCTGAATGGTTACAGTGCATGTCATTCTGTCCGTCGGCCCTTTGCTGTATGTCATACCCCTCTCTCTCGCCGTTTCCAGTCTGCCTCCCTTTCATCTGACAATTAAAGGCAAAAAAATGATCATCTTCATATTTCCTTGAATTATTAAATTGTAGAGTTAAATCTATTCTGAAAGAAAATAATGTCCTATGTGGCAGTGAATGATTGCTCAAAACATCACTGGATGTTTTGAAGAGCAAACGGACAGCAAAAGCTGTTGGTGGAATAAATATTGTATCATGCAAATAGCAATATGCAAAAGTTGATCACTTTACTGTAAATCTTGAAACATGCACAGTGTTTTGTTCGTTTCACAGCAATACGTCTGCACAGGCAATCTGCTCACATATGTTAACATTACATACATACATCCCATTAATTGCAGTAAATCATCCACCTTGATGCTAATATATGGCTAAAAATGACACATGTCCCTGAGCTGTTGATGAATGTTGTGACAGCTGTCTGCCGGACATAACGTAGCGAGGTGTCTGCAGCCTGACAGTGGGCAGCGGCCAGTAAAGGCTTTACAGGGATCAGCAGGCAGGACCCTGCGGCCTCTCGCTGAGTAATGGACAGTTACAAATCTGTTCCATGGGGATCTGATGAGGAAGGGAGGGAGACAGACATAGCTCGGGGGGGAAGCATGGAGGAATGACGTGTACGGCATGAGAGACGCAGGAGATTGGGTCACACACCTGCACCGGGGCTGGGCTGTGGTTACGTGCAGTGGTGGAATGTAACTAAGTACATTTACTCAACTACTGTTGAGGTACATGTACTTTACTTGAGTCCTTTCTTTTCATGCCACTTTGTACCTCTACTCCGCTACATTTCAGAGAGAAACATTTTACTTTTTACTGGACAGCTTTAGTTTACTAGTCCCTTTAGAAAATCTGATTTTTGCACACAAAATAAATTTATAAAATACAATGTTTTATTATAAGTTAATATTATAAGTAACAGTTTCAATGCAGGACTTTTACTTGTAACAGAGTGTTTTTACAGTGTGGCATTAGTACTTTTACTTAAGTAAATGATCTGAATACTTCTTCCACCACTGGTTACGTGAGGGGGCTGCGTTTGAGTGATTCCTACTGAGGGGACCATGAATAAACCCCCAGCTATGGGGAGACACACTCTCTCCATGGCTGGCCCCAGTGGGAGGTCTGAAGTGGTGGCATGAGTGATAAACTGTGTCATGCTATTATACAATGACACGGCAGTTTTGAGGTGTCAGCAGCGCAGCGTGAGAAAGGTCAGACAAGCTACCTCAAGATGTGATGCTATATTTTTGTCAAGGTAAGATTGAAAATAGCATGATGTATATTATAAAACTATTTATTATTTTTGGAAAATGCCTTATATCCATAAGAAAAAATGGTCAGGAAACAAGCCAACTTTAATGCACTTTATTAATGAATTTCAGCAATACCCGTTTATTTCATATTAAAAACTAAAAGCCAGTAAGACCTTTAAGTTATTAGATGAAGATAATATCAAAATGATAAGACACATGCTCTGGCATTATGAAATGTAAATGTATTTTTTTGTATTGTCTTTTCTTTTGTTCCTGTTTTGTAATGTCTATTCTATGTATCTGTGTATGTATATGATTTTTTGTACAAGCTACTCAAGTTCCTGGGTAAAAGAGCAATTTTTGGCCATAAAACAAAAAATCTGTCTGGAGCCGCAAAACATATTTGAGCCTTATATTTTGTATATATCTTGCATACAGAAGATACAGAGGAGATATGATTGAGGTGTATAAGCTTGTACCTGGATGATATGATGCAGCGGTTGAGCTTATCTTTCATTTATGGAGCAATAGGTATGATTCAGGAGGAAATTCTTTAAAGCTTTATTCCAGAAAAGAGAAAGAATTTCTTCACACTTTGTGTGGTAAAAGCATGGAACTTGCTTCCAGAAGAAGTTGTGCGTTCTCTCCTTCAGTTAACTCTTTCAAGAATAGGATGGATACATTTTGTCTGTCAAACGATGTAATGTAAAGTCGGTGTGCAATTTATTTAACTTATTTATGATTTTTTTTTATTATGAAATTAATGTGATTCATGAAATCAATGTGCTTTCAAATTTGTTTATATCATTTTTGTTTTTGTATTGTTTGAGTCTGGAATAGAGGATTTTATATCCTGTACCAGAAAATGTTCAATACATTTCAATAAATAATAAAGGTGACACAGCCTTTTACGTCTAAATGAGCCTATCGACATTACTAATAGGTCTAAATTATATTTGTTGCAATTTTTATGGCCCTGTCTTTTGACCATTTGATCCAAATTTTAAAAGGACATTTGCTATGCTTTCTGCAGCAGTTGCGAAATCACTCTCTTTCTCACATCCCTAGCCGAATACTTTTTTTTTAGCAAATGCAGTGTGCTTGTTCTGGTTATCTCTTTCAATATTGTTTTTTTTGGGGATTTGTAATCCAAAGCTACTGTATGGAAACAGTGAGAACACAATGGCAGATACATGTGGGAAGTGAAGGAGTATTTGGCTAGTCACACCACAACTGAAGATTGCATCTGAACTCCAAGTCAGAGCAACTTTGTCTAAACTATCACAAAGGACAATGATAGATCAACTGACAAACCCCCCGTGCCCCTCCCCCATCTGATGTCATTGTGTAGCAGACACAAAAATTAGGGGCTTAAAGATAATTAGTCAAAGAGTGGCAGTGTAATCAATAAAATGTGAACGTGACATTTTGTGTGTGCGTCCGTGCGTGCATGTGTGAACAATCCTCCAAAATATGACTCAAACCCTAAATTTACAAATAATAAATATGCTTGCTACTAAATCAATTGCAAAGACTATTTGGTCATTTCAACAACAACAACAACAACAACAACAAAAATAATGAAATAAGCCACTTTTTGAAGTCGAAAGTAAAGCCTGAATCAAGTTTTCCAGTCTGGTGATGACATGTTGTAAATAAAGTTTCCCCCCCAGAAGGAAACCTGAGACCCAATCATCATCTCTTATCTAAATACAGCTGCCTTGATTTTTGTCCAACACAACAACCATTGTGAGCTACCTGCTCATGTAAAATAAACAGATAGAAGAATAGATTGTTTGTTCATTTCTTGTGGGATGAGGTAGCGCAGCGAGAACTGTATATGGCAGACTCCTTGGAAGGCTAATCTCATGAAATAACATTTAGGGATTAGCTTTAATTTGAGGTTGTTCCCCCCACACAGCAGTGTCTGTCATCAGGGGCTTGACTAAGCACTGGCCTGCAAGCAGCTTCTCATCATCTACATTGTCATTAGATGATGAGAGCATGGCTGATTTTAGCTGCTCCTAAACTGACCGTGACGCTTTAATAGGAGATGAAGAAAAAGAACATTTGCTGACAGTCTTTTTTTAAGCTTTTTATTTCAATGTTGGTTTATTTAGTTGTTATTGAAGATTTTTTATCATACCGTCTATTTTCATTTCTCAACAAACGGGTTGCGGTTCTTCTCCTTGGATGTTTTCATATTATTTTAACTTTGGACTTTGGACTGATTGAACATAAAAAATGTGCTGAGGCTACGTTTTAGTTTAAGATCTGTGAAACTGAAAACAGTCTGTCCAAGGACACATTACTTTGTGTAAGCATATGACTTAGCAGAAAGCTGTCGAATTTGGCTTACTCTCAACAAAAAACTATTGAAAAAAATGCCATCATTTAAATAACATGCTGCTATCAAAAATATACAGAGATTTAAGGTGGGACAGAAATGTCAAACATGAAATTCAATAGTATAGTGCAAATGCCATGACAACGGAAAGTACTTGTAGGAGTCAATTGAAATATGCTGTGGAGGAAGATCTGGCAATGCAAGACTTTGACCCACCCATCCATCCATCCAGGCCTCCTCCCTTCGCAGATTTTTACAGTAATACGTGGAATACATTCAAACAGTGCATTACTTTGCATAGCTACTGTAAGTGTAGGAATGGTTCATGAGAAATAATATATTAAATTACTTGTTTTTAAAGATTGATGCGACAGTCAGAAGCAGTTACCGTAAAACTGTGGTCTGTTGAGTTTACAACTTCAACTGTATAACTTCATGTTTACAGCTCCTGGTTTATTTGTAAAAAAAAAAAAAAAAATAAAAAAAAAAACAGTGTGAACACAAACTGGACCAAAACTAAAATGCAACCTCATCTATCTTTTGCCCCGGTGCAGACCAAATGAACTGAACCACAGGTGTGAAAGTCGCAGTTGATTTATGTACTGGCTCAGACATTTAGTAGAACATACTAGTGCTAAAAAGTAGGATCCAGCATCTACATGGTGTCATGGTAACAATCTGTCCTGGGACTGGAACATCATGCTTTACTGTCTAGTTAGTTAAGGTCCACTGTTTGAGCAAAGTCCATTTCACAGCCCGTTTATCTCCACAGGAAATGTGAGAACAAGTGTGACACTTTGTGCGCAATAGAGGAAAATCCCTGAAGGAAGCGCGATACCCTTTCCTAAGAAATCTAATGTAATAAAGAGACAGTCATTTACAATATTAGCACTTGAACACTTGAAATGCTTGTACTGTATGAATGAGTTTATTCCATCCAGCTAAAGGGCAGTGCATGAGGTGTCCTAAAGCATTTAACAATATTACAAAATGAACACTTAAAAACATTAGGCCCTGTATTTAAACAGTTTATTCCATCCAACACAATCATGCAACACTTTGGTTTCCTAAATGATGATGTAAACAACCAGTGGCAAAAATGACTTCCAATAAACTATTAACATTGTAATGGATGAGCATGTTTGCAGTAATGTTGCAATAGAAAAACAATAGCTTGTGTGTCATGCACATCCCATGAGAAATGTCAAGTTTTGACATTTGACACCAATCTTACACAATGCAGTAATGTTCAAGAGTGTTCAACAATGGACTCTGTTTTACTTTAAAACAGCCATGGGAACATTGTAATGGAAATGATACATACATCATGGTAATGTTGCAATTAATGAAAAAAAATAGTTTTGAGTTCTGAGATTAAAGTCATCCCATTTAGAAATGTCAAGTTTTGACATTTCACACACAATTCTGACTCAGAACTGCAAATAATGTTCAAATGTGTTCAATCCTTCTGGACCTGGATCTGCAGATTTACTTGAAAATGGCCATGGGAGAAAATTAGGAAATGACAAATGATACATACATCATGGTACAGACGAGAATTAATGCCAATGTAAAAACAGTTTTTGAGTTCTGAGTTTAAAGTCAGAGTTTAATCTTGCAATATTGCTTTTAGTCCCAGAACTCAAATACATTTATCCCATGTGACCCTCATCCTCTTCCGTATCATCTGCAGTATCATTTCCCCAAATGCTTTCTGTAAAAACTAATTTTGTCATCAAGTTAATCACAAACAAAATTGCCCCACAAACAATGCAGCTGGCACAAAGACAAAGCAGACTATTGTTTTCCTTTCACCTACAATGATAACTCATTTAAACATCTTACAGTGGGAGTCTGATCAAACAAGACAGGGCATTAAAACATTCATGTCTGTCACATTCCTGAACCCAGTTCCTGTATGTCCTGTGGTGGAGCGCTTTTGTTTTTTGTCAACATACATCAATACATTTTATTCTGCTTCTTTTTTTTTGCGGTGAAACTTGAGCTCGGCCTCGGCATCATCAGAAGATTGCATGCTAAGAACGTTTCCTCTGCTGTAGCCTTGAATCTGCACAGGGACTGGATGAGCAAGGCAAATGGAAGCAGCGGAAATGGGGAGTTAAACAAACTTTGAATTAACAGTATTTCCTGTTTGTCGCCTTTCCACACCGCTTCCCACACCCATCTCATGCCAAACCATCCAACAACTCTACGCATAACCTTAAACTTAACCCCTTCACACACACACATTCACACAGAACTCTGCTTAACATCTGCAGATCTTATGACACGGAACACACTGTAATCTACTGTATGGTGCTGTACAGGTCACACAAAGTCAAAAACATTCAGATGAGGGGCGAGCTCATACATGCATTTGACAGTATTATCTTGCGTTGTCACAATTTATTTTGCTCTATTATAGAACAGCCCTATTCTTAACACTCGCCCAACAGTAGACCTATTGGAATGGCAGCTTCTAATATCATTATGCAAATCAGTATATTAATTAAAGATGTTGAAACTCATTGTGTTGGTGACTTGTAGATACATAGTATTCCTTTTTTATCTTTATCTTTTATCTTCATTTGTGTGTAGTGTTATACCTTTCTTAATGTTTATTTGTGTAGAGAAAAGTATGTAACATAGATACACCACAGCATTTTTAACCTGAGCTAATTTGCAATGCACATCCCTAGATAGACCCTTCTTAAAATACAATAGCTCAATGCTTTACATTAAAGAACATAGAGAACACAAACTCAAAAATAGATGCATATCTTAAAATGCAAAACTCACAAGGAAGTAAAGACAAAACAATACAAAACATAGACTAATACAATAAATCACCATAGGAGCACCAGATTATTTATGACTACATGCTTCAAAAACAGTTTCAGATGAAGTTTAAAATAATCCCAGTCAGGATCATTTTTAAGTTATTTTTTACCTACCAGTGTTTGTAGAAAGAAATTACTTTTATTTTGGTTTGATTTAGTGATTTATTGGCAAATTGTGTAGCCCATAAGCCATCATTATTTGATATGTGATATGACGGTTGTTGATGCATGTGGTTGCAGAAGGTTTTTCTATGGCGTGGCAACATGACTCCAGAGATGTTTCAAAAGTATTCATATCCCTGAATTAAGATCACCCAAGAGTACACAAGCAAGTCTCCACCAGAGGCCTAATGGTAGAGAGACACAAATGTGTAATCCAGCCACACACAGACTGTAGCTAATTAGCAAAGGGGAGGGCTACAGTCATAAGGTAACACTGTGATTAATCCTGTGCTGTGCAGTAATTACGCTGACGCCCTTATTGCCCTTAGTGTGTGGTGTGGTAAAGTGGTTTTAGTTCTTGTCTACTGGAACGGTGTCTTTACAGCTCTCCCTAAGAAATCAATGAGACAGCTGCAGCTGATTCAGAACGCTCCATCATCACTCCAGTTCTGAGCTCTTACACTGGCTTCCTGTCTCTCGAAGAAATGATTTCAAAATATGAACCATCCAGACCTCTCAGGCGGTCTGGGACAGGTCTTTCTGTCCCCAGAGTCATGGTAAATGTCCGTATATGCATTGTTTTCAGGCCAGGGATCGCCCCGTTTCCCAGCAGTTGTCAGTTTCTCTTCACTGACCACTGACAAGCAAAGAAAACAGTCTATACCTTCCTACAACCGCGATGGCTGCAGATAATTGGACGAACGCGCCATGTGGGGCTGTCTGCTCTTATTTTATGAAAATAGTTCACCTAAACATGTTTCTGAAAACATTTTAAGCAATAAATAGACCATGCAGTTGCTCATTTCAGATCGACAACAGTCAGTTTAAGAGAGTTTCGTCAGCTTTTGAGAGGCGTCGAGCCGAGCCGGCCGCTTCTCATTTGCATGAAGTTGCCTGGATTCGACTTTATGCAAATGAGGAGGGGCGACTCAATGCCCCGCTTCTCCAAAGTCCCCACGATGCTACCACAATGCATTGCACGGCTGCTCTCATAGAAATGAACGGGAAGCGTGGAAATGATGCTGACAATGGACACGTACCATCAGAACTAAACATGAAGAAGCAGCGTTCAGTTTTTATGCACCACATATCTGGAACAAATTTCCCGAAAACTGCAGGTCTGCTGCAACTCTCAGTTCTTTTAAATCAAGGCTGAAGACTCTAACCCTAACCATCTCTTTAAGGGTTTTTTTAACTGCTCTTTAATGTTTTATATAAAGCACAATTAATTGCCTTGTTGCTGAAATGTGCTATACAAACAAAGCTGCCTATAACACAGACCCAGGTGTGATACTTTCATAGGGGTTTCTCTAAAGTTTTAAGTTTTTTTGTGTCAGTCTGTTTTCTAATCCCACTGTATTTTAATGAACTTTCATAACCTTATTTTCCCTCTCTTACTCCCATGTGCATGAGGATGCAATTTATCTGTCACCTCTCGCAATGTTCTCACTAGACTACAGAGTTGGGTGAAGTTGCTGCAGCTGCCTTAAAGAATATGTAGTGTTCCACTTTGCTTTCTGCTGTGTAAAACTTTCTCTAATGAGAAGCGGGCATTGGTAATAGTTGTTAGAGCTGCTATCAGCTGCTACAGCTGCTATCAGCTGTTAGCATCTGCTATCTATTGTTAGAGCTGAGATTTCAATGAACATTGTTCAGTATTGAAAGTCCTATCACGTTATTATATACAAGATCTTTCTCTCAGAAACCTCAACTTTGATTGCCTTCCGGGCATGTCTTTTGGCAATTGTTGGTGTTTTGTGAAAATTCTGCACTAATACCTTTTTAAGACATATAATGCCATAGTGTTAGTGAATACCTTCAGGCAACAGCTGGCTTGTGCTACAGCTTGATGGCTAGTCAGAACCCATTTGAAGTGCACTGTTGTTTAGCCAAAAGTATGAATTTCTAAGAACTCAGCACTCCCTAAGTGCAAATAATGCTAATCTTTAAGTATTGCTTAAGCTCAGCGGGGTATGTCTTTCTGCTGTAAACACTGAGCAAAAAGAAAAGAAGGGGTGAGGGGTGAGGGGTGAGGGGTGAGGGGCGGGTGGGGGATTCCCTCATTTGGCAGGAGCAGCGCTGCCTGGGAGATTGTCCACATAAACCACACAGAGGAGAACAAAGGTCACGACTCAGAGACCAAGGCCTAAGCTCCCCACACTATTCAGCCATGGTCATCGTCTTGCTCACTCTTTGGCGCCCACTGATCCCAACAAGCTCCCAGCTACAAGGTCGACAAGCAAGACACTGCACTCTATCCCGTTGTGCTGTTCCTGCCTTCCTGCACAACGGAAAACTCCAAACATAGGCCTCACCCTTCACATGTCACTGCCTGGTCCCTAAGTGGTGCAAAAATGCCAAATGTATGCCAAATGTTCCTCCTTAATGGTGGGTAATTTATACACAGGCAGGAGCAAATTTGGACTTGTGGCCAGAGGTGTTGATTACCCTTTTTATCTGGCCGTTTGTTTGGGAGCCTGATCAAAGCCATCACCTGTTAGCGATCATGTGCTTTTTCTCTCCGTCTCTGCCCCCTGCTAAAATTTTGGCACACAGCCATGCATCAACCTACTTTTCTTTGTTTTATTACTTCAAAAGGTTGCGGCTCACTCCATTCATTACAGAACACTGCTCCCGTCAAAGCTGTAACAGAGTCAAATTGTTCAGGCATTTGGGCATCTAACAAAGCACGGTGAACATCTCCGAATCTGATGTAATTCAAGGAGGGATAATTCAACACTCTCCGAGTTGTCTTTGATCTGTGATCTGTAGCATATCTGCACCCACACTTAAATCACGCTTTGTTACACTTTGATATTTCATCTCATCCAGCCTATTTGAACATATCACCACAAATCAGCACTGAGATGTGGAATATCCCTCGATAATGCCTTTGATTTTCATTCTGTCAAGAAGTGACTTTGATATGGGCACATATTTGTTTACCGTTTATGCTCGTCAAAGTATCACAGAAAGGACAAAGAATGGAGGATTGGCCCTCCCTAACCTTAAAGTGTATCACAGAGCCTTTCAGCTACAGGCTCTCAGAGTGTGGAGGGACCCCTCATCTACAGTTCCATGGAGAGAAATAGAGCAAAACCTCAATGGAAGTCTAAGACTGCAAGACCTTGCCTTTGCAGGTGTGTGTCCAAAATAGTATATGCTGGCCCATGGCCCTATTATCACCAACACACTGGCCAACTTTAAACAGGTGGAGGAGCAATTACTAGTGTAGTTGCTCCTCCACCTGTTTAAAGTTAAGTGGCATTTGAATACCCCAATATGGAACAATGCGCACTTACTGTCTGGTAACAAACCCTTTGCTTATAAGCAGTGGAGTGACAGAGTTATGTATACTTTCGACCAGCTATTCAATGAGGAAGGTATGTTGAGTTTTGAAGACCTGAGAGCTAGCTTTGAGGTCCCCAGGACATCCTTCTACTTTTATCTACATTGAGATCAGCCCTAAAATGTTATGGAGTGCCATGGGGAAACAGAGTTGAGGTGCACCCAGTCATTAAATGGTTTGTTGATTTTCCTGTGAGAGGATTAGTGTCCAAGATTTATACAAAACTGATGCAAGTATCCATAGGAGAACTCCCAATAGTAAAGAAATGGGAACGAGAGCTGTGCCCTGAGGGGAACACAATTAATTGGGAGACAGTTTGGGACATTTTCCACTGCTCCAAGAACCCAAATCACCAGTATATCCATTTCAACATATGCCATAGGAGATATTGGACTCCTCAGAAGAGATACGTCTCGAAAGCTATTCCCACTCCCTATTGTACATTCTTTCAACCTGAACAAAGTGGAACTTTCCTACATATGGTCTGGAAGTGTGAACAGGTGCATGAGTTTTCGAATAAAACAACATCAATAATATCTGATGACGATTGTTTTGTTACTTAATGATAGAGACAGAGGAAGATTTGGCCAGCTGGCTCAACTGCAACCAAGAAAATGAAAGCTCAATGCTGGCTCCCCCCCCCCCCCCCCCACCCCACCCCCACCCCCCACACACTAGCTTTGTATAAAACAGTGATTAGTATATTTCCTAGACATAGTTATGCTCTACAGCAAGGATTAACAAAGTCAAACCATCAACTATCAGGTTATGGGAAAGCGCAGCAGCACAAATATCAGACCTAATGACCTCAACGCCACAAGAACTAGAGGAGAGCGACTAGGCAAGGTGGGATTTCTGTTTTTTTGTTTTGTTTTTTTTTCCTCAAGACCGCGGAGGGTGGGGGGTGGGAGGAATTTCATTCTTGTTCAATTTGTGTTCATCTGTTCTATGCACCACTTGACATTACCAGGCACATATTGTGGAATTTGTTTTGTATGTCTGTATGATAAATGGTGCTAAAAAATAATAAAATATTGATCCCAAAAAAAAATAACAAAGGGAAATGGTAAGTATCAAGAAGGGTTCAGGGCTGGGAGGAGAGTTAAATTATAATGTGCTGGTTACACAAAATGGTTGTCTAAAACTTTTAAAATCATGACCCCAACCTTCAGATGACTCTGCTTTTGAATGATGCAGTGTGTCCTTTCCTTGAGGGTTTCTTTCAAGTGACTCCATAGCCAGATGGATTTGAGCTTATTTATCTTCTTGTTCTGCGTGACTTTGTGCAATGTTGGCTGTGACGGAAAGGCACATGAGGCCGAGGAAGCCACCCCAGCTCTCTCTGAGGCACCCTTCCCCTATCTTGAAGCCTAATCCGATGAGGTCACACTCAGCATGTTCCTCTCGTGAGTTCTGCATGACTTGCGCTGCCCCCAGAGATAAAGGACGGATAGAGCGCTGCTGTCCTCATGGAGAGGCGGCTGGCGTGGGTGTGGAAGGGTAGGGGGTTGTTACAAGGAGGTGGGAGGGAACGGGTGGAGAGTTGGGGTATGGTTGTGAGGAAAGGGGCGGACAGGGGACATACTAAGGCCTCTGTGTGCATGTGTGGGGGAGTCTCATCATCAAGCACCTCTCCCGCCCTCGGACACTGACCTCTTTGTAGGATTCATATTAAAAACTCCGGCCCTGTGAAGATGACCCGCCGAGACTAATCCTGTGACCTCCAGCGCATTAAAGTGACCGTTAGTGGACATGGCAAGGACAGTCTGTCATTTTGGACTCCCAGTGGAAGGATGTTAGTGTGTGTTTGCGTGTGGTCAATGTTTGGATGTGAGCGAGGGCAAGGTGGGGTGCGGGGTGTGTTTGTCATGGAAGTGTGGTAAAACCTGAGTTAGTGAAGGGGAAGGTTATGGACACTATAAATGCCCGCACAATAAATGTGTCTGGTTTTGTTCTATACTGAGTTGCTTAGTCTTGGAAGTACTAGCGCAGAAATTTGTCCACCATGTTGTTACTATTTTGCTCAGCATGTGACAAAATAACAGGAAAGATTCTACTAACTTAAGGTTAGGGTTAGCCAACCCAAGAACTATGTACTTAAATGTTTCAACTCAGTTCATTAAAACAGTTAAAACTAGTTGCAGAGTTGCAATAACATCCTACTGTCCTCAATAAATGTGACTGTCAAGCATGCAAGATCAGCCATGTAAAAAGCCAGAATCATACATTCTTAGTAAGTTTCTTACAGGCGTTTTTTTAAAAGTGCTCAGACCTGAGGGAATCCTTTACAGCTCCGGAAGTCTGTCACCAGCCGGCCATTTGGTTGGTAATGTTCAATGACAGCTCAAAGCACCGACTTGTTGTCTCTGGACCTGTGGACATCTTCTGAAGCTCTCTGAGGCCATTTTATGTGGTGATAAAAAAAAAAGGCTCCAATAAAGCCTGCTCACCAGCGGCAGATCCTCCCAGGGCAGCAGTCCTTGTTAATCACAGCAAACAGTTGGAGATCCTTTCAAAGGGGATTATATCAGGGTCAGGAGCATTTGGACCTTAATTACCCTTGACATAATGTTTGACCATTCTGTTACCACCGGGGAGGGCAACACTTATTAAGGGGACATGGGCCTAGGGGTCACCAGGGTTACCCAGGTCAACATTGCAAGCACAGCCCAACCCAACCCCCCAGCCAACCTCTTCCACATTTGGTCGTAGTCCAGCTACGGATCTCTGAGCCACAACAACTATGTGCCATGAGTTTAGAGAAGGAATCCTGTCAGTTTAGGAGCTGAAGGATTTAGGCGGTGATGTTGGTTGGGACAGGCTTTGGACAGAACGGCTGAGCCATGATGTGCAAACACATGATTTGGGGGCAACTGCAGCCAAAGGGTTAGAGGTCACTGGTTCTAATCCTCAGACTAGCAGCATACATCTGCACTTAAGAGCAATGCATATTGCTTTAATTTGCTGGAACCCAAGCTTTAATGTCCCTTCAGTATATAGAAAACAATATCTTTCTCATTTTTCTGTATGATCATAGACTCACCTTCTCAGATCATACATTTGCCTCACTTTTACATACACAGCAGACTTAATGTACTGATAGTGCTAAAGGGTCACTTTGGGTTTTTTCTACCTGGACCATATTTTCCCATATTTTTGTGTCTAAGTGACTTATGGGAACAACAATCTTTCATATTAGTCCAGTATAAAAAAAAACATTAATAGGCACCTTTAATTTATGTTAAAAAAGTGCTAACATGACATGCTTAGATCATTATTCTCAGTGTCCTTAGAAGTGTTCTAAGGACTTTACTGTTAACATCTTACATCCACATTTGGAGATTAGATTTATAAACCTTCTTTAAAAAGAAGTGGCAGAACTGTTGATAACTGAGGAGCACCAACATAATGGCACTAAACCTAAAACTCACTTGGGGCCAATTTATACTTTCTGTGTCCGCATGGCAGAGGGTGTGCAGGATGTAATGTTTCAGCCAGTGGCTGGCTAATTGGCTCTTCCCTGTGGAGGAAGTCAAACAATGAGACCATTTACATCAGCAATTAATAAGAGATTTTTTATAATGTGTTCAGAGCACAGCATTTGTGCTCAGGACAGAGTGAGAGGTGCACAAAGTGGGATGCAATCAACAGATGGGAATGAAGTCGGCCGGTGGAAAGCATTAGCCCCTTCCACACCCAGAAAACATGTTTCCTCTGTAATCACTGTTCCTTATGAGACACCTTTATTTTGGCAATCATCTTAAAGAGCCTCTGTTCTGATATTCTCTTATCCTACCGAGCAAACCCTCAGAAATACTACTCTCTGTCTCATCCCCAATGACGTAAAAGTCTATTATCTCTAGGCAGACAACAGATAACACAACACAAAAAAACTGAATTTAGCTAATGCAAAATCTTGTATCTCTCAGGGTGTGAGTTTAAATGCAGCCTAAATGTGACGCAGATAATATACAACAAGAGGATACATGTTTTGCAGTCAAAACATCAAATCTCTTGGTGGCTACACACTATATACATTCTGTCAAGGTCCAGAAGAGAGAACATTCTCATGTAAATACACAATGTTGTGCTATGAAACATGGGAGTTTTCTTTAGCTGTTCTTGCATTTTTTGAAGAGAAAAAAATGCCTGGGGTCCTCTGAAATTAAGGAAAAGTCTTTGACTTTGCTGGTGCTACTTTCCTGCTACACTCTACATAATAGACATGGTTTAAAACATGTTTAAAAGTTGTTTGAAAGATCAGTACAGCATTATTCCCAATCAAAACCCATGCACAATAAGCCACCTGCATGCTGCACCCTGAAGTCATAACTTAACCTTACATGAATAGCGGATATACAACTATGCTCTTAAGATGCCCCGCTGTTTGCTTCCCAAGATAGAGTGTCTTCAATGATCTTATGGGGCCAAATAGCATTTGCACATGCTCAATAATTTACCCAGAGTAAACAGTCTTTTGTTCAGCGTCATGCTCGACCAAACAAGCACAATATCGCCATAAACACACGCACACAACACAAAAACCCCAGCACCACAAAATGTTGCCCACCTGTCAATGTCACACACGTCCAACTAAAAGTGTGTGACAACGCCCTCTTACCTTAGTTGACATGAGTGGGAGCACATCATTGGAGAAGTTACTGTAGCTGTAGGGGAGGATTGAAAAAGGAATATGGAAAGGGCATTAAGAGCCATCATTTTACAGCTGCTCTACAATTATTAACATCCCGATATGGTTGGCTTCTTTTTTCTGTTTACCTATTTATTCTAACACTTAAATGTTCTCAATGTCATGAACAAGGTTTGACCACACTATAATTTACCTTTGTAAATTATTACCCAACAATTCCAGTAATTCCCCCAAAAGGAAGCATTTAGTGCGACAGTGGCGAGGAAAAACTTCCTTTTAGGGAGAAACCTGGGACAGACCCAGGCTCTTGGTAGGCGGTGTCTGACGGTGCCGGTTGGGGCTGTGATGAACAGTGGCGATAATAGTCACAATAAAGATAATGGAACTATTACTAGAAATAGTAGTTGTAGTAGTTCATGGCGTAGCAGGGCACTGACGGGCGTAGCAGGGGGTAGCAGGGCATAGCAGGGTGTGGAGCAGGACCACGGCGACAGATGCAACCATGATTTAGGGGCCACCCTAATCCCTTATCTAAGGAAAACTGTGGGGCGAAAAAACATAAGGGCTCCGGGGAATAAGCTCCCCAGAGCTAAGTTAGTTTCAAGCATTTATGGGACATGGATGCACACAGATGGAAAGAGAGAGGAGAAAGGAGCTCACTACGTCAAAGGAAGTCCCCCGGCAGTCTAAAACTATAACAGCATAACTAAGAGCTGGTCCAAGGCAAACCTGATCCAGCTCTATAAGAGCTGGTAGATGAATCTGATGACTATGAAGAGAAGCAGAGAAGACAAGGGGTGCCGTGTCTGCAGCTAAATAATAAATAATAAATAGCTATTATGTTTAATAATTTAAGTTTAATTAACTATCAATTTAAGATAAACAAATGTTGACTGTTGGCAGGAAATGGGAAACATACTCTTGGTGTCAAAGTCACAAGCCTTGTTGACCCATCTGTCCACCTTACCATATCACCAACCAACCACTGAATGTTTCTGCAAAATCCTGATCACATGCCATCCAATGCTAAGGTTTTTAAAATGTTTGCTTTTTACATTATCCAAAGTCAGGCACCTAAACACAGCATCACTTTACATTATGCCTGGCTACATATAGGACACACTATTTCCTCCATTGGCACTGAGTGTTGGCATTAAAGTAGGCGTAGCGAGAGCTGCAGCTTCAATGCTTCGTTTGCGTCTACACATTGTTGTGTCCAGGCACAATATTGAGTGTTGGTCATCCACATCCCTCCATGTTAGTGGACAGACATGGGCCAAACTAAGAAATCAAAGCACACGTCAAATAATTTTTTTTCCCAAACATGGTTTCTGTCATTTAAGGTAGTTCTGATCACACTGTTGTCGTTTAAGTGTTCATTTTTCTGATGAGTTTGGATTTTATTAGTTATTTGATGCTATAAATAAGTAAGTGTGAGATGTCATTCTTGACAGCTGGGATTTACTCTTGATTGGCGATCAATCTTACTCTGATTTTACAGACTTCTGAGGCCAACGGGTGTATGGACAGGACTTCAATACTGCGGCTCCACCTCCCAATCACTACTGCACTAGTCTCGCTTTGCCAGACCTTCCTCCACAGCGCTGCAGAGGGTCTGGCTAGTCCACACAGTATTCTGCGATGGGAGAAAAACGTGCTCTGGTCAATTTCTTTAAACCAATCACAATCGTCTTGTGCGGGTGCTAGGCACCGGGAAAAGCTGCAGTGCCGCTGCAAAATAGTCTCAGGAAGGAACTTGTTTTGGTGGAACGTGTACGTTCAAAAGTAGTTTTGGTCGTGCAACAGAAAACTCAGATTGGACAGATAGTCTAGCTAGCTGTCTGGATTTACCCTGCAGAGATCTGAGGAGCAGTTAACCATAGTCCTCACAAATCCACCGGAGTTTAAAATGCCAGCACAAAGGAAGCCCAAGGCAACGGATATCCGAGCAATCCCAGAAGTGGAAAGTCAAGGATGTAGACTACTACTGCACAGACTGACTCCAAAATTACAAGAAGTAATGTATGGGGATATTCTGGTTTCACTTTTGTGCAGTGGTAGGAAGTGATATGTTGTCTGTCTTTATATGCAGTCCATGAGCCTAACACACAAGCACTATAGTATTACATGAATCAGAATAAAATAGGTTAAAATATGCACACTAGTAGATGTAAACCACAACATGATGATTTGTCCAATATGAACAGAAAGACGAAGATTTGTGGTTTCATAGAAATGTCATGTTATTTTCACCTTTGCTCCACACAGACAGTAGCCATAATTCACAGGACTGCAAGAGGGCCTTGTCAGTAAAACACAAACATAGCTCAGCATTTGACACATGATTGATGCTGTCGTCTTTCTTGGGATCAGGCTCTGTGTTCTCACCAGAAGGTATGGGCCTCAGCGTGGCCTCTCAGTCCATACACAAATGAGCTCTACCTAATCCTACCTTTATAAAGGCTGTCCCTTTTCCTACGGAGAGAGGTTTTCAAATGATCATCATGACCTCATTTATGAAAATTGGTTCTTGTGGCGCAGTAGCAGCACAAGTTTGTAACCCTACACTGTAATCACAACAAGCTAATTCATTGTGACATTCCTAAGTATGAGTCAGTCTAAATGAGTTTAAATGAGAAACATACTGCAAACAGCGCACGTCAGTATGACAGATATCTTACTGTAGTTTAAGAAGCTAGCACAGTGGCATGAAGTTGGAAAGCCCCGAAAGGCTTTCAGACATTTGTCTGGGAAATCAAAATGAATAAACATTTGTATTAACCCAGCAATCAGAGACGGGAAAACGCGTGTAGCTTTTTATGACGGTGCCACGGGGGACACGGACAACATTCAAGGCATTAATCGCAGTCTCAGGAGCAGTTGCAAAAACATTTTCCCCTGGTGAAAATAACAAAACGTGCTAAATGTGTACAGTGAGGTGCTGTTTTAGAAGCTGCTTTATGGCCTCCCTCGAGTTTTACATGAGACATGGTGGTTACGGTGCACAATGAAATAATGGAGCTAAATTTAAACTGAAGCCTTTTTTTCCCCCACGAACGCAAATACAAGAAGAGTGGAGCTTTGACTCTTGTCCTCATAAATCTATCACTGGATCTGTTAGGTGATGCTAAAACAGGCAAGGGGGGGAGGGGGTAGTTTAGCGAGTGGTAATCTTAGAGCAGGGTATATGAAGGATTTTATGGACTCTGGTCTGCATGGTTTTATTGCAACAGTGGAAATAAGCATGCTAATGTTTCCAGTGCTACATTCCTCACAGGTTCACAATGGAACAAACCACATTAGAAATATTAATCTGTGTATTATTGAATTCCTAATGGGTTTTGGTAGAGCCTGAGAGGCAAGGACAAAATCACATTTTTTTTCATTAGGTTTTCCTTGTAAGCTCACATGCCAACAAAATGAAGAGTGTGAGGGAGAATGGAACATATTGTCTTCCTGCTTTGTCTTCCGGCAGCATCCAAATATTTGTTGGGGAAAATCACTCTGATGGTAAAATTCAGCTTTTCATTGAAAAGCTAATCCAAGGTAGATGCACTATACAGGCACTACTTTTGTATATGACAAAGGGCTCCGTGAGATCACATCATCACATTATCCTGCTATTGTGCTGTACAGAACCAATGTACAATACAGTGACATACTTTCATCCCGTCTTTATTTATATGCATGTCAGAGTTAAAAGAGCAATATTGGCACTTTAATGCATGCACACGCAATAATACACTTGTCCAAACCTCTTACAAAAAACATAAGAGATAATGTAGAGCAATCCAGCGATTATTACATAGAACCCCGACAGCGGAGGGGTCTTGAATCTGCCTGTTCAATTCAGAATAATAATCGAGCCGATCATTATTCTACTCTACATTATCCTGCATCACACGGCTACTCATATAGGGCTCTCTGAGGGTTGCCACGGTTGGGATGGTTAACTTTACCGCTGATGAGCACCGCTCTCCGGCAGAAGCCAGAGCCACGTTCAGCCCCGACAAATCATAGCAACACGTTTATTTCAACTGAAACGGGGGTGCGTTGAACACCCTGTGTGTGCAAGCCTTTTTATTACCACAAGTTTACAGACACATCTCTGCTGATTGGGTATCACCTGCTGTGACACAGCCATTAAACGAGAGACACATCTACCAAACGAGAGAAAACATAACTCAAAGCCGTCGTTCAACACGGAAACCGTAGCCACATGGTGCACATCGTTTTGAGATTAAACGTGCCCCAGGTTGCCCCGGTGAGAAAGCTAACTATGGAGCTAACCAAGGCTCTGTTTGCACTGTTGCTATTAGCACTGTTAGCGCTCCCAGTTTCCTCCACCCTCCCTGTCCCTTTGATCCACTGTTCAGCGGTATGAGCTCCGCATGAGCACACAGTGAATTGACAGCGATTTTATTGATTAAAAATGCTTTCTTTGATTTGATCTGAACTCCGTTCATGGCAACGGTCTCATAAAGCCTGTACACACCAACCAGACGGCCGACCCTCGGCAGAAAAGCAAGTCGAAATGATCAGTCGGTTCCCGAGGTCCAAAAAACTGCCTCAGGACACACTGAGGCGACACTGACTTAAGAAACGTAATACGTCTCCATAGCAGCAGGCGGTGATAATCTGTATTGTTGCCCAAGAAATGAAAACCGGCAGCTGATTGGACAAACGCGTCACATGGGTTCGTTTTCTCCGGAAATTCAAAGCCAGACTGTCATGGCGGCTCGTTCAGAATACGATCTCATATTGTACTAAAATAGTTCACTGAAACATGTTTCTGAAAACATTTTAAGCAAAAAATAGGCCGTGCAGTTGCTGAATCTGTCTTCATTTCAACTCAACAAAGGTCAGTTTAGAAGATTTTCGTCAGATTTTGACAGACTCATTCTGCTCGCCTGACGACGGCACGGGACACACCGAACAGATTCGAGTCACTGACCTCACCAGACTGTCCAACGGCCGATTTTCGGCCCTATGTGTCCCGGACTTTATACTTAGCAACGGTCTGCTATACAGAAAAAGCAGATCATAGAAAGCCGTGGTTGACCAATCAGAATGGATAATTCAACCAAGCCGTGTAATAAAGTATATTCAAAAAGCATTAAAGCTAATACCATGTTTAGCTATGTTCCAATATATGCTGATTATTCAACCATGCATTTTTATATATGGATCAGAACACTGTTGCAGTAATATTATATTTATTAATAGACGTTTTACTTGAATATATTGGTGAATTTAACAAATTCCTCAAATCATTAATATCTCTCCAGCAGTAAACCCATACAGACTTTGTATTGCTCTCACAGTGAAAAAACACCCAGACAGCAATGTTCCAAACGTTGCTCCTCATGCAGACAAAAATCACTGTTTGAGTTTTCAAAACTTCATCCACATTCCGTCTTGAATGTGTGCAGCCTCTGTTTGGGCTTTCCATGTTTTTTTGGGATGTGACGGAGAACCTGTTGATACAACAGCAGGCAGCATGGTTGCCCAATGGTTAGCACTGTGGCCTTACAGCAAGAAGGTTCTAGTTTTGAATCCAGGCCGTGCTGCATTTTCCCCCACCATCAAAAACGTGTATAGGTTCTCCAGTCAGTGCCCTTGATCAAGGCACTGGCTCAAATCTGGAGTTGGTCCCTGGGTTCTGTAAATGGCTGCCCACTGCTCCCTTGAGGGATGGGTTAAATGCGGAGAATGAATTTTGCTATGTGTATGTGACAATGAAGTACCTTTACAAACTGGGATGTGCACGTAAACTCTCTCCTGTTATTTACTGTACTGAAAGCTTTTCCAGGGATCTAATATTAGGGATCTAATAAAACATATAAAACTCATAAAATGAATATATTCAGTTAGTTCAGTCAATTAGACATTGACATTTTTCCAAACTCTCTTTAGATTACCTTGCCTGCTTCAATAATGATTAAAAATAACAGTATAAGCATGCATGCAAAGTGATGAGACTCTTGCTTGCATGATGTTGATCTGTTTTTGACTCCTTACATTTGTATTTACCCAAACCCCATGGCTAAAAAAAGAAGTTGTGACTAAGATCTGTGGTAACTTAGCTCTGAGTTTTATACATCTGTTCAATAAATCAACTAATCGTGTAGTCGACAAAATCCCGTGTGTTAGTCAACTAAGAATGTCTTCAGTGTTGTACAGCTCTAGTATTAGTGTGTACTTTGGACACCAGCATCTCGAAGGGTCTGTTGATACAGTAGTCGACATCCGTCTGCACTGTTTCAAACATTGCACCATCCTGCTGTTTCCAGCTGACAACCCCCCTGAGAGAGCACTCCCCTGACACCCAACACATCCGACACGGTCTTCAACATGTCACATCAGGCACAGGTAAGGCCAGAGACAAAAGGCCAAGGAGGAATTCATAATCGGAAAGTGAGCAGGAAAGAGGGAGAGATTGAGAGAAAAGCCCTATTTTTTCCTCTGTATGCTTTTCATAAAGGCGAGCGCTCTGATTGCCAGTGTCAAAGTAACAGGGTCTTTTATGAGCACTTGGCCGGTCCCCGCCCTGGTTTTGTGTAGCCAGGCAGCAATAGCACTGCCCATTGTTGGGCTACGAGGAGAGGAGCAGCCCTGTGCTATTGAGAGGGGAGGGGCCCAGCCCTGCTCACCCGCCCTGTGCACTGTGTTGGCTGAATAGGCAGCTAAGGTGTCTATGCCTCCCAGTGCCCTTCATTGTGGGAAAGCTGGTGCAGAAAGCACCTGCAGCATTTTGACAGCGGCAGGACACAGGATCGCGTGCTAGCTTTGGATGCGCAGGGCACCGGAAGGTGACACTTGGCGCTGACGGGTACAGTAGGAGTGTCACACTCACATGCTGTATTAACATCTCCTGTCAGAGATCAAACAGATCGAGTTTGCATGCAACGTAATGTACAGTACATGCCGCTTTGTGCATGCTTGCGCTGTGTGCACTCAGACGTGCACACTGGCTGCAATATGATGCTCTCTGCGGTGCACTAAGTATACAATCTCTACACATGCACTTCACACAATCATATCAGTGCACATGAAAACATGTTATACAATAAATTACAGCACATAATGCAACGAGCTTCTACACACACATATCAGATAACATGCTACCTGTTCCAAAAGCTCCTGGGAACAATATTAACTACATTAATTCTGTAAAAAGATGTACACAAAAAGCAAGTTTCAGCATATCCTTAATTTGACCAATATTGGTTAATAATGTAATATACAGTATAGTCATTTTGTCAACGTGTAAAATAGCAACTGAATAAAATGCCATCAACACTGTTTAATATTGACTTTGGTGCATCAATCAGTCTCTCATTTATTGCCTGGCATGTCCCATGCGATGGGTCTGTGTTGCAACGCTGCCATTCCTGGCATTCCTCCCTGGAATGCACAAATAGGAGCCCACAGAATCTCAGAACATTCTTGAGGCAAGTTTTAACAAAATATACTGTGCTGCTTTATGTACTGTTAAGTGGCACGTGGATGGGAGACATGCAATCTACTGTATGTAACAAGGGTCAAGTATTACATGTTTGTAGTATGTGAGGTGTTTATGCCTTGAAAGTAGAACCAAATGGTGTTCTTAAATGTCTTTAATGGATTTGCTCCTGTTCCAGATACATTTAGATTTTTATTGCAGAAATAAAGCCTCATTTGTTGTCATTTTTTCTAAACTTCTTCACAAGGAGCATCCATCTCACGCAAGACACCTTACCCAACCCAGGTGGGACAGAAAAACATATTTCAGTTGACATTTTTAAATGTCTCAGTTGCTCAGGTTAGATGACTGTTATGTGTCCGTCAACATGTTGGAATGACTCTTGACTGATTGGTCGCTCTGCTGTTTCCCAGCGACAACAAGTGAGCAACAAAGCCACTCGACGCATGACAAGCATCTTCAACTAACTTGTTTTCTGAGGAAAGGGGGGGGGGGGGATGGTGTTACCACAGTGTGGCTGTTGTTCCAGTGCCCGAGGATTACAATTAACCAGCCAGTCCTGTTGGGGCTTAATGACCAAACACTGCAAAAGCCAGCAGCAGGGACACTTCCTGAACAGCGTTGGGTTAGCCCTAATTGGTTCTGGCACAGCAATCCTTAATGCTTATCTCATAGCTAGCTGAGAAAAATCACCAGTGATGTGTGAATCAAAACATGTTGATTGCAGGAAATTCAGATTGAGCAACATAGGCTACCTGATGAAAAGGCTTATTTTTATGCAATCATGCTCAATCACTGTTCCTTGATATTGCATTGTCCTGGGCTTGATTGTGATTATATTTGTGCAATGTAATGCAAGATTATAATAAGATAATGTCAAATCCAGTCTTCCTTTGTTTTAATGCTATGATTCTGTCCTATATGAGGATTTGGAAATAAATAGATACATAAATGAGAGGGAATCATGGAATCTACCTTTATCATAACAGGACCCTGCCAACGCATGTCCAAGCTCAGAGTCAAATGAGGCGGGGGGAGGCCTGGGGGATTTGGGTAAACCATCTGTTGACCAAAGCTTTTGGGAAAGAGCACTAAAATGGATTTAGGATATTATTCTCTCTGCAGGTGGGATGGTCAAAACCCCTGTGGATTTCTCTGCGAGGAGGGGGCGAGCCTTATAGGAATAGAAAAAAAAAAGATTTCTAAAGAGGGACAGAGGGCAAAATAGACGGAACAAAGATGCTGCCTTGTTGAGTTTTCCCCTAATCTCCACAACTCATTGGTAACTCAGCAGAGTTAGGTATGAGGGCTCAATAAAAGGGACGGAACAGAAAAGAATTTGTCACTGAAAATATCCACATTATAATATTTGCGGTGGCATTTCCTTCCTCCCACATTCCTAGCACAGTTAGAACAGCAATATTAAGAGGTGGAGGACCTGGGTGGCTCTCGACATGAACTCAGACACCATGCAGGGTGGACTTGGGTAGGCTCAGACACTGACCTTGTGTTGGGTAGAGAGAGAGGGACTCTGGAAGTAATAGCGCTCTTTGGCTCTCTAGTCGCCAGGGTTTATTTCAACAGCAGCCGTCTTTACTGGGCTTAACAGTGATTTGCCCCCTTTTGCTAACTTGTTTGTTTACCAGGATTTTCCAACAGAGCTTTAAGCTGCCAGGTGCTTTCACTGTATTACTGGGAGAAGATGCACAGCTGCTCACATCTGCATCAAGAACAGTTAGAGGCATACTCTCTTATGTTACAAACAGGCAGGATGGCTGTTACAAGTTTTTAATATTATTGCAATCTGCTTAAACCCCCAGATGAGAGTAAACTGACTTCCCTGTGACTGTCTAAACATCACTTCAATCTAGTACTTACAGCATGTATGCCAAAACAAACCATTAAAAGGTATTTGCCAAAACTGCTTGGCCCAGGACTCAAATGTTAAGCCTCTAGGAATAATGCATTTCCTATGAGGCAGATTGTGAGTCTTTCAGGCCACATGGTGCACAGCAATTGGCCAACAAAAGCAACTGGACTTTGCATGTAGTCAGGTAAGGAGAGCTTAGACTAACAAGTAAAATATCTTCCAAACTATGGCACATAGCAAGCCCAGTCAATTTTATTATCCCGAGACAGATTTTCAGGAATTGTGAATGCCCATGAGACTGTTATGTGCTATCAAAGTACTGTACAGTAACTGTAGCATAAAGCACAGATTTTCTACAAATTCAAAATGAGAAGAAAAATAAGAAGAGCACAGAGGTTCCATGGCCCCAGGGGGATGACCCAAGAAATAGGTGGTGATGATGCAAAGCTCTTTCCTAGCTCCCAGTCAGTAAATTACAGCTTCCTTCTATTCCAGCTCTGACCCCCCATCTGCTAACATGGAGGGGTTTATGATATATACTGCAGCCAGCCACTAGGGTGCAATCCAGATGTTTTGGCTTCACTTATACAGTCTATGCATGAACCCCTGGTGTTAACATGCTAATATTTGCTAAATTACAGGCTGATGGGAATGTCATTAGCTTTGCAGGTCTTTGGTCATAAATTAGTGGAAAAATCTAAGTTTTGACAATAATGATAGCCCTAATGAAGTCAGGGAATCACATACGTTAGTACAATCCTTCTTGAGGGCAACATAAATGTCTGGATGAAATGTCTCAGCAATCCATCCAATAATAGGTGTTAAAGAAAAAGTCAGGTGCTCACCATTCATTACAACTCATCATCTGAGAACCATGATAACTCTACCAAATTTGGTACTAATCCATCCAGTAGATGTTAAGATATTTCACTAGATAAGTGAAAACTTGACCTGCTGGTGGCACTAAGGAGAGTTAGGTGAACTCCAAAGTCAGTATGATTCATCCTCTGGGGACAATGAACGTCTGTACTAAAATTCTTGGCAGTCCATTTAATAGTTGTAGGTATTTTAGTCTGGACCAATGGTGGAGGTGGACGGACCAACGGACAGACCGGCACTGCCATCCCTTGAGTCATACTGCTAGTGTGGCTAAACATACAGAAATTCAAAAATTACATACAAAATACATGGGTTACATTCAGAATTGGAGAAAGAAAGCTCTTAGACAGATTAATTGCTCCATCATTAAGCTATTAAATGTTCATCTCGGTCAAGTTATTTGTGGGGGGTCCTTGGAATTAATTCATGGTCAATAAAGATGACTTAAAGCCTGATTAAGGGACTTTGCCCCTATTAGATATAGGATCTGGCTGGGGTGATCCCATGCGTAAGGATATGTGAATCCGGCCACTTAAGGGGCTCTGTGGTTTTGGGTTGATTAGTTTCACGGATGTCCTTCCTGATGCTGTTGGGATATCCTGCTGCTTTCCAGTAAACTACACATCTTTGCTCATATGCTGAAAGAAAAAGAAAAAAAAAAACCTTTCCCAGCAAGCAGTTTAATCAGAACCGTTTACAATTTAACAGCTTAGATTTTAAAGGCTTTGCAGCTTAACACAGGATGAAATAGCCTGTAGATATGATTTAGTCTACTACATTTTGTATTGCCCAGCAGGTTCATTTAGATCTTTGGCGAATGACCAGATTGAATGTTAGCCATTAAAGAAGGAAGAACACGTCTTGGCAGAATGTGAGCTTGATTAACCAGGAGGGGCGTGTTGATCAGGGACACATGGGACACAAGTCATACCAGGCATGCAGCTCTCAGTGAAACAAGACAAGGTAATGCAATCTCTCAAACTGTAATTCAGAATAATAGGCCAGCTTCCTCTAGGAATGGTTTCTTTTTGATTGTTTAATTGTTTGCAGGCATGCGGGTGAACTAACTGGAATCTGGTTAGATTTTCCCCTGGGGATTAATGAGGAGCATGTTGGAAGGAAACCCAAGAAGGGTTTTACATCCTGGACACAGCAACAGTTTGTCATTGCAACAGAAACAAATGATTGACACATTGTTGAACTGAAGATTACAGGCACTATATTGGTGGCTAATTAACTGCTAAAATGTTTTCTACTCTTGATAATCAAAAGATCCATTGATACTTCAGATTAGTCAGCATGCATCATATCATGTAACAGATTAAATTGTTATGGGTTTTACCGTGGTCATATATCTTTGGGGAAATCTGTTTTGAACTGCACTTACCAGCCCTCATTTGGCATATTTTCTCAATATTCCCAGCCATTAAAATCTTGGGATAATTAAAAGCAGTAAGTCGGAGGGACCAGTACTTGCTCTTGTAGCCTGGCTGTGGGGGCACCAGACATTTGAAGGCAGACTATAGGTGCATCCCATAGCCCTTAGATTGCATTCCCTGACTCCTACACCTGCCTCCCTTCCTCGTGCCTTAGTCCCTCCAATGAGAGAGGCAATGAGCAAATGTGTGTTAAGCCCGAGACACACCAGGCCGATAATCGGCCGTTGGACATTCTGGCGAGATCCATTTTGGCCGACATGACGTGTTCAGTCGGCGGCAGGGCAGTTGCGACTCACCCGGAAATGGCGAGTGGAATGAGCGTGACTAGAGTCTCTCAAAATCTGACGAAAATCTTTTAAACTGACCTTTGTTTATCTGAAATGAAGACAGATTCAATAACTGCATGGCCTATTTCTCTCTTAAAATGTTTTCAGAAACACATTTCAGTGAACTATTTTAGTACAATATGAGATCGTATTCGGAACGAGCCAAACAAGCTGCCATGACAGTCTAGTTTTGAATTTCCGGAGAAAACAAACCCATGTGACGTGTTTGTCCAATCAGCTGCCGGTTTTCATTTTTTGGGCAACAATACAGATTAGCGCCGCCTGCTGTTATGGAGACGTATTACGTCTCATCTCTTTGGTGTGTTCTTTGGCACTTTTTGGACGAACACGGGGAGACTGATCAGTCCAACTGGCTTTTCTGCCGACGGTCGGCCATCTGGTTGGTATGTACCGGCTATTAGAGGGATGAGAAGTCTTTTCCTTGGAAACTCAGGGGTTGACCAGTGGCTCATGGTGGATAATTTAAGTGAATGTTTGCCAACTTTAGATAGATATACTGAAAATATGTCCTTCCTGTTTATGAAATAGATTCATAAAAATGACATTTCCATTATCATGTAATTGACTGTTGTGGCCACTGCGACCATCGTTAAGCCAAAGTCATTTAGTCTGATTTAAAATATTTTCATCATTCACAATGTGATAATTAAGGTCTGATGGGAGTCGTCAGAGTCACGTCAATTAAGGTGTTGTAATTGAAACTGCCTAGGAAGATTGCAGTCAAAACAAAAAAGCATCACTTCCTGGGTGCCAGGCAAGTTTTCTTTTTATGAAATGCAAACATGTTGAACCACTACTGTGTTACATCAATCAAAATAGTAATGAAATTGAAATATATTGAAGGAAAATGTCAATCATGGGCGCCTGGTTAGTTCACCTGGTAGAGCGGGTGCCCACATACAGAGGTTTACTTCTCAACGCAAAGGGTTCGACTTCGACCTGCCCTTTGCTGCATGTCATTCCCCTTTCAAGTCTAAACTGTCCTATACAAATAAAGGCCCAAAATGCCCCACAAAAAATCAAAAATGTCAATCGATTGTTGATTTTGCTGACTTTGCAGCTGTGTTCAGCTATGGCCACTCGTTCTCATAGAACAGAGTCACATCATGATGCCAATTCAGCTCCGAACAGCACCTGTGATTCCTCTTCCAAGCCATAAAAAAGCACCTGGACTGCCTCTGTCCTGAATAATAGCACACTGTAAATGTTGTCATTTGACTGCATCAGGTCCACCTAGACATTGAACGTCATGGCTAAGATACAAAAAACAGTGGGCCTCCGTGGTGTGTAATACAAAAAATTAATGGTTTCATAGAACACCAATCATAAACATTTGCATGGATACAATGAACAAATTTACTCTTTGCTTTAATTATTATTTTTGCATTGTCACAGGGACACATATCACATGGACTTGGAGTGAGTCATGTGTTTGTCCATGAGGACATCACCTGGGATCTTACTGTTCTCTTACAGGACGTGTTCACACACGTCAACTATCCCCTGCGCTTTGGATACGCCCATACAGCTCGATCTGCTAGTGTTTCCTTGCTTTGAGTTCTCTGGAAGTAAACAGCCAGCTGTACAGTTTGTGGGGGGGAAAAAGAGCACACCAAAACACAGTGCTGGGAGCTTATTTTGTCATATGATGAAAATGAGAACGCCCAGAGGCCCCACATTCTGCTCGAGAAAAAAATATTCCAAAACAGTAATCGCTGCTGCTTGACTACAGACAACCACAATTCCAAATAGAACATGCTACCACCCAGCAACACTGAAAGATAAGCATTTTGCTAGGTAATTTGTGTATGTGTTATGTGCATACACCACCACTGAGGTGCCCTTGAGCGAGGCAGTGGAGCTTCTCAGTGGCCAGCAGTTCAGACTGGGGTTGTACTGGGCAGCTTCCAGGTATGAATGTGGAACTGTGTGAATGTGACAGGTCGTCGTTGCAAATTAGAAATTGTTCTCAATCGACAAAAAAAATACTGCTGTACTTAAGCTGACAGAAACAGTAGGGCCTTAGGCAGCAAATATGGGACATCTTGACATTTTGCATAAAGTCTGCTAATTCATTACTTTCTCTCATCACAACAATGCATCACAGCACACACAATCAAATAAATTATGATATACTGCCACGCTAAATATCTTAAGCATCCCTGGCTGCAGCCCCTGTACTTCAGTGATGATTTCTTGAGAAGCTGTTTTGTATTGGATATATGCAGCTATGTTGAATGGTAAAGATTCCTGTCAGCTACACAGTGTCCAGGACCATTTTCATGTCAAAGGTTCTTTCACCATCAGTTTATGAGTCGACATTCAGGAAAATGTCAGACAATGGTCATGTTTCCATCTAATTGTCAAGCGAATTTTAAGTGAAATTTTATGTCGCAAAAATTAAAAAAAATTAAAATGCAAATTAGAATTTCACCATCAACTGGTTTAGAGTGAATAAACTAGACTACGCAAAGCGTAGTTTCATCACAAGTTGACGTTACGCATGGTTGTAGATTGCAAACCGGCTTGCTAAATCAAAGATTTTAGAAGCTAAGATCTTTGGCTAAATGGAGAGAGGTAGCATTGTAGCATTGTGTGGCAGAGACATTTGGTGTCAGTGAGACAACCATTCACCGGGGTGTACGCGGGGTGCAGGGCCATACGACTCAAGCTGTTGAAACAATTTGTCAATTTACCCGACATGGCTGAGGCACAGGCTATAGCACACCGCAACTCCACTACGCACCTTGTGCCACAAGTATACGGCGCACTTGATGGGACCCGTATCCTGATCCTTCCCCCACTGTAGTCATGTGAGTTAGCCTACATACTGTATTTGCTACGTCACAACTTATTCGGCAAAACTGTTTCCACCTCCCACTTTTTCGAAAAAGGCAAAAGCCACCTCAAGCGTAAAAACTTTTTTTTGCGTCAACATTTTCTAATGCAATACTTCAAAATGTGCATGAAAATACGTTGATGGAAACACGGCTACTGACTGCTGCTCTTTTGACTCCTGTAGCTCAGTGTCCAACTCAGTATCCCACTGTCATGGCTAAACAGTTTAAAGGATAAGGCTTGCGATATTCGATACCTTCCCTACTGTCAGCAAATAGTGTGTAAATACCCAAAGCAACAGGGAATAGATCCTACTAACAAGTATTGTCTGTGTAAGCCTGATATATCTCCATTGTTGTCTAAAAAATCATCAAAATCACAGTGAGCCAGGCCGTTTTCCTTTATGCACACTGTAGTTTATTTTGATTCAATCCCACATACACTGTCCCGCTGCTGTAAACACGCACTACTATGGCACCAAATATGGATTAATCCACCACTGAAAATAGTCCCCAACAGATGCACTATTTATTCCTGTTTGAGTTATATTTGCTTTAAGTACAGTGCCCACCTGCACAGAAAATTACTATTTCAAAGAAGTTAAATTTTTCGCCATTGTGAAATATTTGTTATATAATTAGAGTTATCAATTAAAGATTTTTAGTAGGAACTAATGGACTTGGTGCTGTGTGCCACAGACAGGGTAGGGAAGTTGAATGAATTGACAACTAAACTAACACATTGGGGATTTTGGTCTTTTCATGTCATTTGTAGACAATGAGAAAAACAGAATAACACCATGCTTATCCTTTAAGAATACATAAAGAAATAGTTTAATAGGAGTCAAATTCATAATTTGAGGATGCTATTTGTTGTTTGTTTATTTTGCCCTTTTGTTGTTGCCTGATAGCGGATGTTCCAATTTTGAACATATAACCATTTGGGGATTGTTCATGTAGAAAGTTTTGATGACCTTTTCTCTGATGCTTCCCTATTTTTCGCGTTTGTCCCTTGGCTCATTGCTATTATGACGGCAGATTTGCTAAGCAGGAAGGAGAGATTTTCAGGAGAAGAAACTGATCTGCTAGTGCGTGAAGTGAAAGCGTGCGAGCAGATCATATATGGCACGAGCACTATGCCACTAACACTCCACGAGGTGAAGCAGGCGTTAATGTAACTATGAAATGCTTTAGACCAGGTTTTTGTTGGTCAATGGCGCCATCACTCTCCGCTGCCTCAAGATAGCAATACGCTTGTAATCTATATTGTGTCTATAAGTGTGTATGCGTGTGTAAGTGTATTCTAGTCTGAAAATTTGACCCAGAATTTAGACATTGAGTTTCATTGAGTTATGCTTTTTGGGTCTTATGTTTCTAAAGTTGTCGTTGGTAAGACATTCTGTGTATTGATGTTGTCATTGTATACGGTCATCTTGAAAAGAAAGCCAATCAAAATTATTTTATGGCAAGAATTCACCTGAACACACCTCCCTGTAAGACCAGCACGCCCATGGCTGCACAGATGGGTGCAGGTGCAGTTGCTATTTAAACAATGTGGGCACTGGACGGGAAATTGACAACTGCATTGGTCTTAAACTAACAAAGACACTTGGGCGTCGGGCTTTGCGCTGTGCAAGATAGGGCAATATGTCAGCATAAGGAGTGGGGTTGGGCTGGTGGATAGGTCAAACAAACAGGACTTTCACACGGGTGGAACTAAATGTCAACTTTGAGGTTCTTTATTTACGTAGGCTACGTAAGTTATCTTTCTTACATAACATTCTTAACTAACGCCAAGAACATTAGTATTTTAAACCAAACCATGATCTTTTACTAAACATAACCAAGTGGTTTTGTTTCCTAAACATAACCAAGAAACCTTTGGTTTGTTTGGACTCCCAAAGCATTAAAAAGTTATGCCGAGGGGTCCAGACCACGCTAGTCTATATCCACGACGTTCCACTTCCGGGATTGCTCCGGTGCCGCAGGAAATTCCGCCGGATGCATGTATTTTTGCCAATTTCCGCTTCCTTCCGCTTTCTTTGTGTTGGAATTTTAAACTTTGGTGGTTTTATGAGGACTATGGTTAACTGCTCCTCAGATCTCTGCAGGGTAAATCCAGACAGCTAGCTAGACTATCTGTCCAATCTGAGTTTTCTCTCGCACAAGTATTTTACAGTGGCTCCGTGTGGAGCTTAGCGTGACAATGACGATTGTGATGGGTTTAAAGAAAGGCCATTAAATCAGAGCACGTTTTTCTCCCATCCAGGAATGCTGTGTGGACTAGCCAGACCCTCCTCCACTCCGCAGTATGTGGATGGTCTGGCAAAGCGAGACTAAGACCACGCTAACTGTGACTGTTAACAAATGAATAGATAAAAGCTTTCTAAACCTTCTAGTGAGTATTTCAGGCAGCAGGACGGTGTATGTTGAATTGAGTCAAAATAAACTACAGTGTATTCATGATTTGTGTTTACATTGCTCTCTAGTTTTTTTTTCTTCACTCGCATACACATGTACATACAAACAAAACACTGTGTGTCTTGTTGCCACCTGAGCAGATTATCTCACATTATCCTTCCAGATCTTGGGCTTTCATACAGCTTACACCTGGAGATGCAGTTTCATTAAAGGGATACTTCACCGATTAGCATTAAGCTTTGTATCAGCAGAAACCCGGTAATATTTTCCAATAACCGTGCTTCCCTCCCTCATGTCCCCCTGAGGCGAGAGATCTCTGTATTATGGGTCTGGAAAAAAGCCTCTGATGACGCAAAAATCGTCATTTAGCATCATCGGAGGCATTTTTGCTCAGAGTCGATGGACTACAGCCAGCTAGTTCTGCCTGTTTTCAACCCGCCCATAGGGGATGGGACTTGTCACTAGCCGATGTGAGTCAAGTGTCAGCCATCTTTAAGCTACACTAACAGGCTCTCTCTTTTCAGCAGCAAACTTTTAAAACAATTATGTGCATTTAAACTACTGCACGTGTGTACCACCGGGATACACTGGTACAGATTGGAGAATATGCAGGAAACTTTATTACAGATGGAATACTTGACACACAACGCAAGATTCGCCTGCTACGGAGACCAGCACCTCATCCTGCGGTGTCACCCGATGCCGCTAGCCGGGGAAAGGGACATCGACAGTGGTGTGCAGGAGTTCGAGGCGAGCTAGGTGGAAGGCTAACGCTAGCCGGCCACCTGTCCCATCCATCCTGCTTGCAAGTGTCCGCTCATTAGACAACAAACTGGACTACATCCAACTTCAACAAAACTCCCAACACGAGTTCAGAGACTGCTGTGTTTTTGTTTTTGTGGAAACATGGCTGAACAACAGTGTAATGGACTCTGCTATCCAGCTACCAGGCCTGCTAGCTTTCCAAGCAGATAGAGATGCTGCTCTGGTGGACTTTGTTAACATGGACACGGACTGATGCAGAAATGGGGTGCTTTTATCTCCAACTACTGCTAACTGCTGGTGGAGTTTGTGACTGTTAAATGTCGACCATTCTACATTCCATGCAAATTTACGGCTGTGTTTATACCTATACTTATGTTTACATACAGCTGTGTTTATACTTGTACTTATGTTTACAGCCCATTAAAGCGCTAATGCTACCAATGTGTTAGCTGAACTTTATGGAGCCTATAATGTGTGTGCACTAAATGTAACCTGTTTCGTATGTCGTTTTTATATAATGTCATTTTTATATATTTTAAATGTGTAACACCACTTGAGCCACGGTGAAACGTTTCATGTATATGGTTGAAATGACAATAAAACACACTTGAGTTGACCTACATAGTTGACTATGCTATGTGTCTATGTCTGTAAATGGTAGGCGTGGCTTGGGAATGGATTTGTAGGGAAGCAAAGCAAGTGCATTCTGGGAGTTGTTGTCTATCATCCACATGAGTCAACAACTTCTAAAAAAATTCACATTTCTACTACATAAATGACCCAATTTAATACATATTCATCTTTCCAGCTGTGAAATATCCCTTTAACAGTAGAGAGCACAGAAGTTAATCAGCACACAACATAATTCTGGTAAAAGCCAACAGATAATATCACACTTTTGTTTTATTATATCACATTGACATAGAGTAAGGTTGAATAGCCTACTAGGAATTATGATCTCCGAATTCTCAACAAATCAGCACCCTTTTCCAGAGAAATGTATATCTGTGGGAACACAAATTAATATTTAGCATGTTTGTGCTTGTGTGTCTGGATCGACTCTTCACCTTCGATCAGATTTTTCCAATTACCTTTCATGCCAAGATGGTAAAATACGAGAATACTGCAAGGCACATCGGAGGTATGCACATTGTTAGGCGTTAGCTAATAGTTTATTTCCCTTTTTCTCTTGTCAAGGCAACGTTTTGATCGACAAAATCTCCCTCAGTATAAGAATAGAAATAGAACACATGTAAACAAAGCGTAGTGCAACCTGTAAACACAATAATCTATGCAGGCCATTCAACAAATGCCTTGACCAAATATGCAGGTCTCCATCCAAATCGAAGTGTGGAGCAGCATTCTACAGGTGGAGCATCCAGTGTGTAACGCTTACATTGGATGTGTAATGTATGCAGACCCTTCGCAAGAGTGGATGTGCCACGGAATGTATCTTTTAAATGGCTACACCTGCTGCGCGCACACGGCCCAAGATTGGGTGAGACATAAGCGAGACGGTGAAGCCTGGTTCTACCAGACTCTGGTACATTTCCTTTGTACAGAGAGTTAACTTCCTTGAAGGAAGGTACTCTGTTGAAGTTTAAAACTATTGGATCTGCCCAGAGCCCCTCTGGATCTGCCATAACCAATCGCTAACGTTTGGTTGTGATGTATGTCATGCGCATGTGCAACAAGAGGGGAGACAACAACTATCGGCTTATATTTAGCATTAGCATTGCTAGCGTTAGCCTTAGCCAACTCCTTCACCATTAACGGAGTGAGCTGGAAAACCAAACTGTTCCCAAACCCCGTGGGGAGAAGGGCCACAACATCATGGCCACCAACACAACCGAATGGCTTTCTAATCTTTCTAGCGCACGTCCTCAAAGTCAGCGTTCTCAGCCACTCCCTCTGTTCACTGACTGGACCACCAAATATTTGGCCGGAGAAAACACAAGAATATACCACAAACCCAGACGTAGTACTGAAGGAAAATGAAAATTGAGCGGAAATACATAGGGGGGCGGAGCCAGGCTAGAGAAGGTGAGCTTTTGTTTTGGGATTGTTGTTGTTTCTTTAGTTTTTTGGAGCCGGCACAGAGCTGTGAAACATCAATCTTCTGTCAGCTGTTATCAGAGGACACAGGGGAGGTAAACAAGAAATAAAAATTTAAACTCTCAAAACCAAACTGCCAATACGCTTTTGACAATCAACAGTCATTAAGTCATTTCTTGTATATCGGTAGTTTTATTTTAAAGACATATAGACACTTTATGATCCATTTCTGTGTACACACCTCTCGTAAAATATATAAATGTAGAGTGGATCTCCGCAGCGCATTACCACATCACCCCCGTCCTCCACAACCTCCACTGGCTCCCAGTCAAACGCAGGATCAACTTCAAAATACTTCTCCTCACATACAAAGCACTTAATAACCTTGCCCCTCCATACCTCTCCGACCTCCTCACTCGCCACACTCCCGCCCGCCTCATCAGGCCCGACCACATCAAACAGTCAAGCACCCTACCATCCTTCAAACAGACCTTCAAAACTCACCTCTTCGAACTTGCTTTTTCTTATTAACAATCTTTCCCAGTTTTTTCTTCCTTTTCATTGCACACCTCTCCTGCTTTGCCTGTGCTTGTCCATGCACCTATGTGTTTCCTTTTCTTTTTGTCTGTCATGTAACCTTGTCTACGTACCTTGTCTGTTTAGTCTGTTTTGTTTTGTCTGTTTGTAACCAAAACTGTAAAGCATCTTTGAGTGTCTAGAAAAGTGCTATAAAAAATAAATATATTATTATTATTATTATTATTATTATTATTATTATTATTATTATTATTATTATTATAGTGGAAGCGTATTTTTGGAACATCAACTCCCCATACATTACGCGTGTAATGTAGCAGACCCGTAAGACTGTGCTGATGTTCCATAAAGCTGCTACCTTGGCTTAAACCACCACAATGACCATAATTGGCTGCATGGAATGCAATGTCCTTTCCCCATTTGCACCTTAAGGAAGCTCTGAAAGCATGCAGTGCACTCTCCTATACCACTCAAGTTTCAAGTTTATTTGTCACATGCATAGTCATACACTTACAACAAGCAGTGAAATGAATTCCCCTTCTCCACTCCAACTGTGCTATCTCATAACTAATAGCATAATTAAGTTATAGAATAAAAGTTAAGTTTAAAACATGAATTAACAAGAGGCTAAAAGATATACCACCCAGACTACCCCTATATAATTATAATAAAACCTTGTACTACTAAAGTGCTCACTAAAGTAGATCCAGGGCTCAAAGTGCAAGGTGCATTGAGGTGCAGTTTTTCATGTTTTGATTCAGGAGCCATGATGCTCCTGAATCACTTGCCTGATTTCAGCGGCTGAAATAGGCAGCTGCAAGGGTGGGAGGTGTCTTTTAAAATCTTGACAGCCCTACTCCAACGTGTTTATCTGGTGCCTTCCAGCGCTGCACCATTGGGAGGCAGTGGTTATGGTTATGGTTACGGTTAGGGTTAAGGTTAAGGTTAGGGTTAGGTGCCTTGAAGGCAGTGGTCGCAGCGCTGTCTGGAAGGAGCAGTTGGGGGCAAAAAACACCATCGAGCCTCCAACATCTCTTCTGAGTTCATCCAGGGATGGGAGACCTGAACCGCAGCAACGCTGTTAAAGGTCCAATATGTAATATTTATGTATTTTATAAAACAATGACCACAATATGTCATCAGATATTTAGTCAACATGCACTAACTTCGCTGACAACTGCTAAAACCAGCATTTATTTTCTTCGGAATCGCTCGCTCCCGTGACGGAATATCTGTTTTTATTTTGGCCTGTGTGTTGTTGTCAACTGCCAATTTTTAACACCCGAGTTGCCAGACATAAAACGCAAACACACAAAAACAACGTGCTGGTAGAAGCAACTGGATTAACAGAGATAGATTCATTCTACTCGACCTAAAAAAAATCTCATGCAGACTCAATAAACTACTTGGGTGTATATATACCAAAAGACTTAACAACCTTATCTAGCATCAACTATGGGCCCCTGAACTCCAAAATAAAGACGGATGTAAGCATGTGGCAAGTTATTCCGTTTCTAAATTTAAGTTCAAGAGTAGAGTCGGTTAAAATGAATATTTTATCAAGATTGCTTTACCTCTTTCAAACGCTACCTGTAGAGGTGAAAACTCAGAAGTTTACAGAATGGGACAAACTCATATCTAGGTACATATGGAATGGCAAAAAGCCTAGGGTGTTTTGACACACTTAAGAAAAATGTAGATATGGCAAATTTAGAGAGTGGTTTAATGAAAATCTTCATATCTGCTTTTAACTCTGAGTCTAACTCTAAAACCATATCCAAGATATACAACTGCTTCTCACAAAGTCTCTGTATATTAAGGAAAAATGGGATAGTGAGAGTAATTATGTTGTCTCTCAGGAGGATTGGTACAATATTTGCCAAACACAATGGAAAACCAGTAGTTCTTTGGGCAGGAGGGAATTCTGCTGGAAGAACCTTGTACGTTTCTTCATAAACCCCCAACAAAAGCAACACTGCACTGCTGACTCAGACTGTTGGAGACTATGCCACACAGATGCAACAGGTGCAAATCACTATCACATATTTTGGTCTTGCCCAGTGCTTGTTCCTTACTGGAGAAGTATGCACCAGGTTCTCCTGGAGGTTCTCCGAATCACTATTCCCTTCAGATTCGACATTCTATACCTGGGTAACTTTCCAAAAGTGATGAATGCTAAAGACAAGAAGCTTATGTCCATCTTACTAGCTGCAGGCAGAAAGGCCATAACCCGTAAATGGTTGAAGCAACAGGCTCCTTTGATCGATGACTGGATAGACATAGTTTATGACATATACAAAATGGAGAGATTGACATATTATCTCAAACTTCAGCAAGAAAATTTTGCCAGCTTATGGTCTAAGTGGACCGAATACATTACTCCCAGAAGATTAGACTTTATGTATACTAATGGTGAATGTGTTTCTGTAATGCTCTGGATACCATTAATAAAAAAGAAATGTAAAGGAAAAAAAACATCTTTCTGTTACATGACCAGAGACATGGTAAAACAAAGGATAATATTGGATATGTGTTTGAAAGATGGAGACAGCTTATAGCCCAAAAGGACGCAGAGGTCAGGGTATTTTTAGTGGTTGTTGCAGTAATTTTAAGCCGAGAAAGGATGGCTGTCAGTCAGGTACAGAGCACAGGCTTTTATGACTGTAAACATAGCCAGCATCTAATGTTAGCTACTTCGCTGCGCTGTGGAGTAATGTCTGGCAATGCGAGACCAGCATCTAGCTAACATTGACATTGTGCTGATTGAAAAACGCAATTGATGCTGTGTTCTCAACCTGGCAACCCCCATAAACTTTGAGTCTGGGGAGGAGGGCCCTGGGGAGACGACTCTCTCCAGAATTTTCAATTTGGACTGCAGCAGTAACCATTTTAAACGCTAGCTGTCGTAATTACATATTGCACCTTTAAAAACAGATACAAAGAGGATCCAGAGGATGTTCTATGAAATCGATCATCAAGTAAGTCTGTGTGGGGTGCATAAAAGGTTAAAGGATCCCCTCTACGGAGGGAAGGAATGTCAAATTTCAATCCATCCAATAGCTGTTGAGACATTTCACTCAAAACCTCAAACGCCATCCTCATGGTATCTTTGTAACCCCCACTCTCCCCCACACTGTTCTGACATCGGATTGTCCAACCATTTATGTAACTTTAACAAACCAACTCTCACACCCACTTCACACGTGATTGGCCAGCTGTGCAGAGGTGAGAAACAAAGCCAGGGGTTGAACTTCTCTCTCTAGCTCAACTATTTTTGTCTGAAAATCAAGTTATGCTAGTCAAGTTTAAGAGGAAATAAATCCTGACACACATGAAGTGTGTAATGTGACATGTGACTCAAACGTCCACTCAGGCTTCAGCTCCACTGAAGAGTGTAAAACACAGCTGCAGATAAAAACATCAGATGTGCAATCAAAGATCTGGAACATTCCTCAAATTAATACATCAAACAGAACAGAAATGACTTTTGTCCATCATATTATCCACATAATTTACATCAGTTTAGTTTTTTTTACTGGTGCTCTTTTAATTACATCGTAATTTTCTTCTGCAATTATACCTGACTGGGGAATTTGCTGTCTTACTTGATGCGCCCAATTCCATATATTTACATGACTGCAGTGGATGGAAATCCAATTTTTCTTATGCAGATTTTCTGAAATTTCAGTTGAAATTTGCACTATATTTGGATAGCAACTTGACCAATGTGGTAATGTGGTACTAAGGTAATATTTCTTAATCAGTTAGGCTACATCTACACTACATTATCTTTTTTAAGCGGCATTTTGTGATCTCTGTCCACACAAGAGTTTCCAGATCCAGTTGCAGAACTAATCTCTGTCCATATTAAAACGTCTGACAACACATATCACGTGACCATTCACATAAACTGGGCATGTGCGTACCGGTGTAAAAAGGAAGCTGATTGTCTGACGTTACTCTGTGGTTAAAAATCAAGGATGCATAAGTTGAAAATTCGGTGGAAGAACAACACTGGCGAAAAGTAAGAGCAGGAATTTATTACCTTGGCGCAACGACGAGGTGGAACTCTTACTGAAAGGTCTGTAAGCTACCTGACTGATAAGACTGACCAAAGGTCTTTGTTTGTGCCCGTTCAGACTACAAAGCAACCCCGGAGCTTTCATACCAAAACAGGGACAGCAGTGTTCTAAATGTGTCCGTTTTTGGGGCTTTTTGGGGAAATGCCGGCGTAATGTAGATGCGAAGTGTAAATGTAGCAAAAGATATCCGTTTTCAAGCCAAAACGTAGTAGTGTAGATGGAGCCTTATCTTATCGTAATAGTTGTTCTTGTCTTTTGAGTGAATTGGATTTTGTACATGGGGTATATGACTTAGCTATTACATGTGTACTTTTCTTCTTTGGCAACCCTGAGAGAGGTCACAAGCTCACAACACACTTTGGCAAACACTTTCAGCACGGGCAACAGTCCTGAAGATGCAGGAAAGGCCCTTCTGTGAAAAGGGAAAAACAGTTTGGTTGTTTTTACAGGCAATCTGATAAACAAAAGCCTGCTCAAAACTCAAATAAGCATAAGGACTCAAAGCTCACAATAATGGCTGTGCAAATAATTTCCTCAGGACAGATTTCCCCTCTGCTTTGAAGCTGGAAACAATATAATTTTTTGTGCATTCTTAATACCATCACTTCTAGTTTGGTGACTTTACATAAAAGGCGTTTGTGTAAACAGCGCTGTGCAGCAGGAGGCCCTTTTTTATGGTGGAATAAAACAGCTTTGGCCTTCATGTTTTTTTACAGCTGAGGAGGCTGATCCTGAACCCCTGTGTTTCAAAGCTTCTTGAGCCCTGCACAATCCTCTAGCCTGCAAAAAACCCACCCCCGCTCCACTGCAGAGCTGCTTACAATAGGCCCTCATTCCCCCCCAATCTTCTTTTAAACACCAATAAAATCTTTTACATTTCCTCAGCAGGCAGTTAAAATTGGGCTGACTACTGTGCATTCCCCCTGCACTCTGCAGAATCTCTCCATGTCAACTTCTCGTTTTGTTGGTCCCTGCTTTCACATATCGTCACCTTTGCCTTTAACTCTAGCTAACCTTGAGAAGATCACACACACAAGAGATGAAGAAGCTTATTTTTTAAGACCAGAGCTTTGGGTGCCTTGTCTGTTTTTCCCGGGTCACCTTTTGGCGCAACTAGGGATTATTTTTGACATAGGAGAGGGATAGCGGCCATTGGTAAAAGCTTTTATGTCCCGACAGCCGGAAAGTGTGCTGATCTCCTCCTTCCTCTCTCCCAACCTTGATTCCTTTGGATGTTCTTTTTTCCTTCCCTTTTGTCATGCCCATCTCTCCCCCATCTGCCCGCTCCTGTTCACCCTCTTTCCTTCACGCTTTCCACTTTTGCTTGTCTCTTTGTTGTCCCATCTGCCTGGCTTCCAGTGCCTTCCTTGCTATTGCCTTCTATCCTTCTTTTCCTACCTTTTTTGTTTCCTTTGCCATCATGGTATTCACCCCTTCCCAATGGTTCTTTCCCTCCTTCTCCCTCCCTCAATGCCTTTTCCTATACTTGGCTCAATGCCCTTCCTTCCTTCCGTCCTTCCTTCCTTCCTTCCTTCCTTCCTTCCTAATTTAACCGTTGTATTGTCTTCCCGTCGATCATGTGCTTGTTCAGGTTTTCAGGTTTATGAAGCTAAAGTAGCCTATAAACTATCACCAACTTCATAACTTTTTACCACTAGTAAACTTTTTTGTTGGAATTGATTTATATTATATTATATATATTTCTCATTTATATGAAATAATGCCTCATTTTTGAGTAAAATAAGCAGAAATTATGAATTATCTTGACTAATATTTAAGATCAGAGGAACATATGATCATGGATCATCACAGATTTTTACCCAGGTATACATGAAAGTTATAGTGATCATCAATTAGCGTATGGAACCATCCATTTTATTTTTGGGAAATTTGGTTAAAAGAAACCCCTATTTCTGGAATAGAAACTTTGAAAACGGGTCCAATTTAACCCAAGGACAACATGAGGGTCAATTCCCTTCCTTGGTTCTGTCCTCTTCTCTCCGAGACATATTTTTTTCCCTTTCTACCTACCTCCTTCCTTTACTCATTCCCTGAATTCTTCCCTCCCTGCCTCCCTTCCTTACCTTATTCCTTCTCTACATTCTTGGATGTCTTCAATCATCACCTCCACCCTCCAGTTCAATACTCCCTTCTTTCTTCCGTCCTCCCCTGACCTCTTTTCCTTCTTTATATGTTTTTTTCTCCTTCGATTCAGGCCTCCACACCCACATGACCAACATCATGAGAAACTCTCATGACAGTACACTCTGCCAGCTCTGCCATGCAGACAGCTACAACCCAGGAGCAAGGAACTGTTTTCTGCACAGAGCTCCCCAAGCAAGCCCCGTCTCCTCACCTCAGTTAGCTCTGAACAATTTATGGCCCACTAGTTCCAGGGCCCAAAAAACGTCCCTGCTCCGGGGGTAGTTTGTCCCATTAGCCAGGAACTATTGGGGTGGAGTTTGCTAAATGTTTAGTGCTGTTTCCATTCACCTATTTTGAAGTAGTGCATTAGAAAAGCTGTATGGAGTCGGCAAAATTCAATAAAACGTCCTCGATTGCTTGAGGAGCTTCCTACTTTTGTTGGAAAAATATTTGATTGGCTAGGGTGCCTGGGTAGCTCACCTGGTAGAATGCGTGGGTCAATGCCTTTGTCGAATAAGTTCTGACGTAGCAAACATTTAACTCCGCGTCTGTGTCTTCCTGCACAGCGTGTCTTCGTCTCCTGACAGCATGAAATATGGCCAACACTGTCTCACATGAAGGAACAGTTCAAACTTACTCAATTGAACCCAAATTCTAAAGACCTCTCTCTCCATTTGTTTTCTCTCGTAGACAGGTTAGATGGCCAAGGCGATTTGTTTTGTTTCCGGGTTAGCAACCTTGACTTCTTCCACTCTGTTTACTGGCGGATTACAGCCATGTGTAGCCTAAAGCGCCAACTTCTAGTTTATCAGCTTTAAACCAGTTGATGGAAACACACCTAATGAACAACAAACAACAATTTTGCATTGCTGTTTGGTCACCAGTTTAAATTGGGTCTTAACGAACAGCGTTGTTTTTTTATTTGTTATCTGACACATCGTTGTCTGGGAGCGTAAACCCTAATGCACAAATGGAACATTTATTTATTTGGTTTAGCTCCTGGTGCTCCTTAGTTCCTGAAAGTCTTTGTTCTAAAAATAAAGCTTTAGGATCATCTCCATATTCTGTCACACTCTGTGGACCTGTAAGCCAGTGTTTGTGTTTTTCAGCATGCTTGACGGTGAATGGAATGTGAATTGTAAGCCATTCAGAAAGAAAAACCAACCGGCGAAGTTATAGAGACAGATAAGATAGTTCAAAATGTCACAGTTTGTAAGATGAATGATATATTACACCATCAGTTTTAAATGTTCTGTGTTGCACTTTTTATGAGGCAGTTGTTCCTAACAAAACATTGCCATGTTTTACCCATCATGATAACACATGCACAGGGTTAATAACTTCTTTTTTTCTTATTTTCAGTTAGAGTGTTAAGGGTATCAAGAGTACAAGTGCGGACAATAGTTTCCTCAGTGTTCTGACAGAATCTGATACAGCACTGCTCCGATGTGTGGGTGTTAACCACTGCACTGTGAGGCATTTCTAACATGAATGCAGCCTACCATTAGCCTAGCAGTGAAGATAATACAACTTCCTCTTTCCACATGTTAGAACCTGACAGGCAGTTGGAGCCATAAAAGTCCAGAAGGTTCCCATAGCCAGCAGTTCACACCAGGCAGACTGTTGTTAATGTTAATGATGTGTGATGGCAGGCTGCTTGGTTGTCAAGGTCAAGGCTAGCCCTGCTAACAACACAGAGACGGACGATTGCGAGCTCTGGAGACAAGTGGCTGAGCCTCTCAATGCTGCTATTACAAAACAAGAACGAAGAACTTTTTTTTGTCTGTGTATTCTGCAGGCGCCGGGCTTTGAAGCAAACTGAACATAGCGGCCAAACAGTGAAATTGCAACTCCCAACCCGTCATGCCGTGATGCCCTCTGGCCCAAAAATAAGTTTTCCCATAGACTTACATGGTTAAAGAGATGTCTGTAAATCAGTGGATACTTTTTTTTAAGCATCACAAACCCCCGCAAAATGACTTGTTCTACAATCAGAAGTTGATCCATTCAGGCTGATAGAAGAGCGCCAAGATTAAATAATTTTAACCCATTCAAGTTAACAGAGCGCTAGTCTCCACAACGCTGTAGAGTAAGGATAGGAGAAAAAAATGCTCTGGGTTGTTTGCATTTCTTTAAACCAATCACAATTGTCTTGGGTGGCGCTAAGCTCCGGATGCAGCGGTGGTGGCTCTGCTAAATAGTCTCGGGAAGGAACTTGTTTTAGTGGAACATTTGCCCCACCAAAAGAAAACGCCACATAAATGAAGATAACTGTTCACACAATATAGTAACGTGAGCTATTTAAATTATCTGGATACGAGGTTAAACCTATTTAAATTAGCTGGATACAAGGTTAAACCTAATTTGCTAATTTGCTAATTTACTTTGTCCACAGCAATCCCACCAATCAGAACGTCCCAGTTAGAGAGGAAATGCCCTAAACATATTCTTTGTAAATCTTTACAATCATTCCTCGAAAGAACTCTCTCTCTCATAGGAAAGAACTGGGCTCTGGCTCCAAAGCTGTATCCAGTTTTTATAACACATCCAGGGCATTTTGTATTGATAAATTAGGGTTAGGGTTATGTTTTTTTTCAGATTAAGTCTGTACGTTGTGCAATTTTATTGTCATTAAAATGCTTTAATAACAGACCAGAGCAGCCTTAATGAAAAAATATATCAGTAATTCAAAAATTTAAATGAAAGTAAAATTACTTCAGATGTTAAATAGACCCCAAACATGTTTGCTGCTGTTTTCAAAATCATAATTTCTGAGAAATGCATTTTGTTAAATTAAAGCTGTCAAGAACTTGAAAGCCTCAACTAACTCTTCTCAACCTCATCAACTCCATGTTTTCCAGATGTTCATTGCTCATCATATTGCTCTACGCCAACTATGTGTGATGAAATGACAAACAGTGAAAGCGATATGCAGCTGTCTGACCCAGGACTCTGTTGTAAATCTGAATCCCAGTGGGTATATTTCTGGTAAATTTGGTGCAAATTTAATAATATGATCAAAACTTAACATAACTATTTTTCTAAAACATGGCAATGATGAAATCTTATCAGCTTCCTGTCAAACATTTAAATTGCTCAACTTTATATCATCATTAGAGACTTGGTTACTAGGGCTGGGACGATTTGATTCTTTCACGGTAGTGCCGATTTGGAAAAAGTTTGGTAAATCATTGGTAAAAATAAATAAATCAATGGGGCGACCTCTAGCTCACCTGGTAGAGTGTGCGCCCCATATAGGCTGAGTCCTTGGCAGATGCCCGGGTTTGAATCCAACCTGTGGCCCTTTGCTGTGTGTCATCCCATCACTCTCTCCCCCCTTTCCCTATCTATCTGCACTATCTAAAAAAAAAAATCTATTCGGAGAAAAATATTCGATTTTTTAAAAATTGTTGCAAAAAAATCACAATACATACATGAATGGATTTTTTTTTCCCACCCCTTTTGGTTAATTTAGATGCTGCTTTTATTGATAAAATGAAGGGAAATTGACTGGCTGCTAACAGCCAATGACTCGGAGTATTAATGTTAACAGAAGAAGAGTTGGGGCTGTGAACCATATAGGGGAAGCATTTCAACTGCTGTTTACACAAATCCACATTCACAACTTCGTCGGGCACTCGCATGCACACTTTCAGACACACACACCCATACACATGCTATCTATAGATCCATTATGCAGAGATGAATAGTGTGGGAGTTCCACAGCAGACAGATTATATAAATACTCACACACACAGCCAACACAGTTGGTTCTGCATGCGACTCTGACTGTAGAAAACACAGGGACCCATTGCAGAGTCTTATCTTTAGTCTGGGTGAACCTGCAGCCGATCCTGACATGGCCAGGTCACATATTTAACCTTTGACTCTAGCAGCAGCGCAGAGAGCTCTGCCAGGAGAAGCCACTGTGTGTCCTCCAGAGCGGAGGAGAGAGAGAGACACACAGACTGAGAGAGGGAGAGAAGAGGCGATAATATGGAGAGCAGGGTTGCCAGGTCTGTATGACAAAACCAGCCCAATGGCCAATCAAAGCCAACCCAAAACCAGCCCAACTCAACATACTATGCACTACCCTGTTTACTATCGTTCAACACTACTTTTGTGTAAATAAACAGTAGTGTATCTTTTCGGACGTACTAAGCTGTAATGTTTCGTAGAAGTTAAGGAAATGGACCAACAGAGACCAGTGAAGTCTATTAGAAGCACTTTTCCGGTGATGGCTGAGCGTTACTGCACAGCTGCAAACTGAACTTGAAGACCACTAAAATGCTAGTTAACATTAGTAATTAAACTTAAACAGCTAATGTTAAGTCAAAACTGCCTGCGAGCTTCTCCTGTACTATATGGTAATTCCTCTACTATGCGACAATAAGTTGCGTGCTTATGACACAATCGTTAGCCTATTTTTACAAAAACGTCTGCTACAGAGCCATAAGGTAATGGAGCCTTTTATACATTGTTGTGTTTCTTTAGAAATAAAGAATGGACAAATAGTCTTTAAACGCTTCAGATGTAAAGTGATTCGCTGTCAAAGTGACATCAAAATGAATGCTAGTCAGTGGGATGCTAACGGCGGGTGAGAGCTAGGTAGCATCAAAATGGCGCCATAGGAGCAATGCGTTGCGGAGAGAGGCTTACCCCCTTGTAATAACCATGGTTACCCCTACCTCAACTTTAGCGTCATTGCCAGATAATGATTAATTTACTGAAAAAGATAACTAACTACACCAACAGTAGTAAGTGACAAAATCACAGATTTAAATATGTAGAAGTGTAAATGAAAGCGCTGTTGACGTTACAATGCTGCCTTGGTTTCTGTCCGGGGGCAAGTTGTATGTGTGTGGGTCTGGTGTCTACCCAACCAGCGGACAAAAAAATTCAACCCGCGGCAACACTTTTAAAGTAGCCCAATTCTGGGGGAAAACCGCGGACCTGGCAACCCTGATGGAGAGAGAGAGAGTGTGTTTATGTCCGACTCAGTCCAATGTAAACAGCTTGGATGCAATCTGTCACCACAGCCCAGTAACACGCTTGTCCTGTTTTCACTGTCCCATTTACAGCTGTTATGAAAGTGCTTTCAGGGGCTTGGGGTTATAGAAGCACATCATATATCGAAGCTGCACCCAACAGTTTTATAGAGCTCTGAGGAGAGTGAGCTAGTTTGGTGCATTACCTCTGTTTGTAAAAAGGGAAAAACTGTGCACGTCTGTGCTAAGGTTTGCCAGAGGTCAGAGAGAATCTCCACACTGATGGGATGTGCGCTCATCTCTCACAATGGATTCCCATGCAGGGCTCAAGACTATTTTAAGGCGTCAGATTTTGGTTCCCGAAACTGAAAATATGGTTGCCTGATTCTTACATGGCTCTCTTCTTTCTCACATTTTAAGTAATTAAAGGGGTGATAGAATGATTATATATACACTGTTCCTTATGGTCTCCTAATGGGGTATGTAACATTGGTTGGGCTGAAAATGGCCTGGTTGATATTTTATTGGCCCTTATGCCAGGCACGGCGCAAGGATTCCAGTTTTGGATGGGCCAGACCAATTGTGGGTGGGCCTTAAATTAAAAACGTTATCAAATCCCTGTTTAACCTAATACAAATGACTGGCTAATATAGTGTTATATTATATATATTATATGTGCTTACATAATAAAGATTGTAATAGCTTGATGCTATTTATATGTTGTTGCATTGTAAAAAGTTTTGGTGCAAAGGACGGAACCTATTTGCGATCGCTCTCCTTGGTTCTGCCCAAAAGAAGAGCGCTTTGGAATCTCCATTACCACCATACCTGGCTGTGCTATAGCGCATCTCTCCTAACCTAAGGCCTGTAGACTGTAAAAGTGGTCAGGAATCTAATATTTCCCCAAAACATAGTTTAGTTATGCTTGTATAACATGAGGCAGAATATTTCACAATCCTTTTCAGTTGTTTTAAGTTTTCAACAATATACAAATCAACAACGCTGCCCGACAGTTTCAATCAATACTCGGCCACAGAACATGTTCATTGACAACGTCATCTGTCATGTAAAACAAGACTCAAGTTATTTCTATACATTAGTGTGATGATTCATGTTATAAACATGTTTAACAAAAATAAATAAATCGCATTAACATAAGCCCTAAAGCATTATTGGCCATAACAAGAGAAAACCATGAGGGAAAAAACAGTAACAAGCTGTTATAGAAATAGAACTGCGCCTGCAGCTCTGTAGCGGGTTATGAATTGATTATTTTAATCCTCATATAACGACATAATAAAATACAGGCAGAGTAGCCACATACCTTACTGTTATCCTCTGGCGATCCTACACAATTAAACTCCCTAAAGCAGAAGAAGTGACCGGATACTTTAGCACTGGCTGAGTTGCGGACTCATCCACGGAAGACCGATCCACAGGTCTATATCCATAGGGGCTAGATCATCCACTCGCGAGGCAGAGGCAAAGGCACCGGCGCTGGACGTGCTAACCGCGCTAGCCGCTCTAACCGCTCTAGCATCCTGCGGTGGCCGAGACAAAGATGTGCTCGGCGTTGTGGATCTCAGCTCTCCTTCATCTCCTGGTTGCAGCGATGACTCTGAGACCGTTCGTGCACGTTTAAAGTGATGGTTCGGAGTAACTTCACCCTAGGGTCCTTTGCACCATGACCTCGAGCGAAACACTCCCCCAGAAGCTTTTTTCACCTGGGTCTAACATTGGGAGAGTTAGCGTAGAGTAGCGTTATCAGCTGAATAGCTTATTAGCGCAGGGGCTAATGGACCCACGTTTGTATCTCATAAATGACCCCACTAATAATGCCTGAAATGATACCAAACGTCTACTGTAGTACAAATTAGGGCTGAACGATTAATTGCATTTGCGATAATATCGCGATATGTTAAAACGCAATTTCCTAATCGCAAAGGCTGCGATTTGGTCTCGATTTGATGACTCGCGAGAGCAAATCAGTCTGCACTACACAGAGAAAGCATCAACTTAGCACGCTAACGCTACACTGTACCTTGAGCTGATCTCTGTCATTCAAACAATTCTGAGTTGAAGTTTAAAACTTTTACAGCCAGTTTAATAAAATGAAGGGTTTTGTTCGGGCTCGAGTCCATACATGCAGTTAATGGATACAGGCACGCAGAAATGAAGGCTCGGTTGGCAACGAGCTAGCTCTGATTAGCGGTTAGCTCCGGTTAGCGGTTAGCTCCGTTATAAAGATATGGGTGGAGGAGCTGCCACTGAGAGGGGTATCAATCAGACTGATAAATGACGGTTCGGGGAGCTTTCACAGCAGTGTGGCCGCAGTGTTTCAACGGTTTTATTAGTACAGTTAATCCCACGGCAAGACCAGCAGCAGCTAACGTAACGATAGCCTCTCTGAGCTAGTGCAGTGTTGACGGTGTCGGCACGCAACTTCACGAGGGGGAAGGGCTGGAGGCAGCTCCTCTCTGTGTACTGTAAAAAAATATATGTGTATATATATATATATATATATATATATATGTGTGTGTGTGTGTGTGTATGAATGTGTGTGTGTGTATGTATGAATGTGTGTGTGTATGTATGTATATGTGTGTGTATGTGTATATATATATATGTGTATATATATGTGTATGTATATATATATATATGTGTATATATATGTATGTGTGTGTATATGTGTTTTTACTTATTTAACTGTCTAGTGTGTAATTGTGTGTTGTTCATTCTATACAATGATTTTTTGTTTGTCTTTGAATAATACAGAAGACAAAGAGCTTAAAAAAATAATCGAACATCGAATCGCAATCGCAATATTTGGGGAAAAAATCTCAATTAGATTATTTTCAAAAATCGTTCAGCCCTAGTACAAATAGGTTATGTACTCATAAAACGATGGATTGTAAAGTTTGTAAGTACACCAGAAGTTTATGAACACTTGCCTGCTGGCTTCTGCTCTTTGCAGCTGTTGCTGCTACCTGCAGTTAGACAGTGCTTAGGGCCGTCTACAAATTACTACACCGAAAAGAGATACAACAAAAATATTTATTAATTTAATGATTAAATAAGGTAATGTCTCCAAACTTACCTCAGTTATTACTTGTCTCCTGCTAGTTATACTACAGCACTTAGTTAAAAAAAAAAGTTAAATTAAAAAATATTTTTGTTGTATCTCTTTTCGGTGTTGTAATTTGTAGACAGCCCTAAGCACTCGTCTTACTGCCGGCAGCAGCAACAACAACAGAGACCAGAAGCCAGCAGGCAAGTGTTCATAAACTTCTGGTGTACTTACAAACTTTCCAATCCATCGTTTTATGAGTACATAACCTATTTGTACTACAGTAGACGTTTGGTATAATTTCGGGCATTATTAGTGGGTTCATTTACGAGATACAAACGTGGGTCCATTAGCCCCTGCGCTAAGCTATTCAGCTGATAACGCTACTCTACGCTAACTCTCCCAATGTTAGACCCAGCTGAAAAAATCTTCTGGGGGGGTATTTGGCTCGAGGTCATGGTGCAAAGGACCCTAGGGTGAAGTTACTCCGAACCATCACTTTAAGGTATTTAAACAACGACTGTTGCAACCTTGTCCTTTACTGGAAATGATTTTCACACTCTCAGATCACTGGGAGCTAGCCTAGCATACCTAAAAGCTAGATCCGATCCGAACCTCACTGTCTGCTGAACTTGCGCAGAAACATAAAAATAGACATGGCCAGTTTTTTTAAATTGTTTTTGAAAACTAAACCTTTAGACAATTTTAGCACAAATTATGATATTATTTGCCGATTTTTAATAATTCTTCACCAAATTATAATATATTAATTAATTAATGTTTTTTGAGGAAATGTTTTGGGTGGGCCTGTTGAAAAGTGGGTGGGCCTAGGCCCGTCAGGCCCACCCATAACGCCGTGCCTGCCTTATGCATCCCTGTGTTTTGGCCCTATTTGTAACAAGAGCTTTTCTGCCAAATATGGTATGATCTTGAATATTTAGATGAGCTGCACGCTGATTAGTTGAGTGAATCTCCCATACACACACATTAGAGACGCATGCTGATTGGTTGAGCGAATCCCCCATACCCACACACATCATAGAAGCGACAGAATCTCATATTCCAGACACTGCAATGTTTTGTTACCAAATTAACTTCTGAGACTTTTTAAAAGACAAAAGACTTACCTCCCTAAACTAACAAAAACATGAGAAAACAAGATCAACACATCTGGAGGTCCACTCTTACTTAACAAACGAAAAACGATATCCAATCTAAACCAAAGAGTACAAAAAGAGTGGCCGGTTGGGAGATTAGGAGGATGAGGAAATGCCTGCTGACGGCCGCCATCTTGGCTCCTTATATGAGGGTAGTATCCTCAGCTGCAGCCAATCACTGGGAGGGGCCTGAATTTCTCCACCAATAACCTCCGGGCAATGGCACACACCTATTTGCATATGAAATGGAAACAAGAAAAAGAACACAGGGCACACACACACAAACACACACACACAGCAGACCAACAAAATATGACCATGGTCATAACAATTACACACATTATAAAATTAACTGGATCCTGTGGTAAGAGATTGCTGGCGTAAGAAGCTTGCTGACCGCGCTCTCACTCACACACACGGGGCATTTAGCAGGAAGAGGGGAGCTGCAGGCCCTGGAGCTCTGTCCAGGCAGCGGCGTTTGGTAGTCCATTAACCCACAAAACGGTGACTTTGCGCAGGTATGGAGTGCCGTGGGCTGCCAGCCGCGACGGAGCTCAATTGAGCTCACAACAGGCCGGGGTCTGTGAAGGAAGGCAGGCCAGGCAGCGAGGCAGCAACCCAGGCAGCACCGGCGCTGAACTCCGACACACAGTCGGACAAAATTTGCAATTAGACATACATTTTTGTAAAACGGCCCATATTTGACCTCTACATAGTTGATTTCTCACATAAAAAAGTTTCAGATGTGAATTTTGTAATGGAATAGCAGAGATCTGCGCGACCTAGATTCAGAAGAAGTTGTGTAGTGTGTACCTTTGTCACACCAATGGGCGTGACCAAGGTACAAGTCTTGGGATGCTTACGTAAGCTTCCAGCTTTGTTGAGATTCGCCCGTTTTCAGCGGAAGCAGATGCCTGTGAGCATGCAAGTAAAAACACCTATATACGTTCAGTGTTGTCACGTGCATGCTCGACACGCTGTCTGCTTCCGGTTCAGCAATAATTAAATATCACTGATGCAACAAATATAAAAAAATTATTAATTTTGGGGTGCATGCTTTGCTATTTGCTCCCTATTTTTTAGATCCTAATTGATTTTCCATTGGCATTGTTTCTGTTGTGCAGGCACACAACTTTAACACATTGTGTGCCACCACTACCAGCTTTTACATTAGGGAGCAAACAACATTAAACTTGGCACTGCACTTACACATGCCCGTAGCAAGACACCTGTCAAGTGTGAAATCCATCGGACTGACGGTTCGAGAGATATGCACACAGACACACACACACACACACACAGAGAGAGAGAGAGAGAGAGAGAGAGAGAGAGACAGACAGACAGACGTTCCTGCAATTTATAGATAGATGAACATAATGCATTACCATAATCACGGCACTGTATTTAAATGGTCCCCATCTCACTCAATCATTTTCCCCAATGGTTCTTGGGCATTACCCTGCAATTTCATTGGTTGTAAGCACTCTCTTCATTTTTCCCTTGCCTGTAAAAATCCACTGACAGCTTCAAACATTACATGCAGAGAAAGGTCACTGCCCATATGTTATTCATCTGAACTTGGATTACATATTATTAAATCTTCTGGATCTCTCGTCATCATCTCAAATCTCACTTTGGTCACAATGCGAAAGAATGTTCACTCGTTTACATGATCCATCATTTCTAAGTGATGAAACTTGTAAACCGAAACACATTCTTTGGCAACATGGTCAGTTTCAGAGGTAATATTATGAGAACAAATATATTCTGGTACTTCTATCAAGAGACACACGTTCCATGAGATAAAACAAAGTACTGCAGAGGTATACTTTGATTCAGTAGCAACTGTGTATACATATTTAATAGACTGTTATACAGGCTTTGGTGAAACGTGAGACCCATTCTATACAAATGTACACCTTCCTCTATAACCTTGACCAAACTTGACTTGGTGACTTGGTAACGACATACCACGAGGTCCCTAGATCATCCAGGAAGGGAGTTTTTTTTTCCCAGGATGTGAAGGCATTCCCCGCCCTCCTCTGCCTTACTCTGCCTCTGATTATCTTACCATGATATTCTTACCCTGATCCTAACCAATCCCACTCCTCTACCCTAAACCTAATCAACCCTAACCAACAAAGGCAGCGAGTACTAGCCAATCAGAGGGTGAGTAGGGTGGGTCGGAAGAAAAGATTGGCACGCGGCCAGGTAACATTACAGAATTCACACAATTTAGCATTTTGGAACTATTTTCTAACCATGACGGGACCCCCTTCAAGCAACGGTCATTCATTGTCTGAAAGGTTTGCACTGTAGGTGCACAAGCGCTGAAATAATTGTCCCTCAATCTTGATGAAAATGTCTATGTACATTAAGATTGGGTATCGTTGTTTTTGTTTTTTTTCAATACCGGTGCTAAAACGATACTTTTAAAACGGTGCCGGTGCCTAAACGGTAAAGCTGTCGGAATCCTCTACAATGAAATACAGACACCTTTACACTGTTTGGCTGTCAGCATTTAACCGTGTTTAATCCAGCTGCTAGCTAACGGTAGGCTAACGTTACCTGCTGTCAAGTGAAGTGTTAACTAGCATCACATGCAGCCATGGTCTTGTTGCCTCTAACGTCCGTTTCAGAGCATCAGAGAGCAGCGCAAAAGGCACCAAAATCTGCGATGCAATTTGGTCGGGTAGATACCGGTCGTTTAGGCACTGGTGGCATATTAGCACCTGGTTTCGATACCTAACCCTAATGTACATGCACATGTGCATGCATAAGCACATGTATTTGTGTGTGTGGATGTGTGTGTGCATGCATGTGACCATGCAAAGACATGGTACACAAGTATTTCATTGCTGGAGAGATGGCCTAGTCAAAAACTTATCATAAACTGTCTGTGCAGTAGAAATGCAAGTACATTTGAAATTAGTGCTACATGACCAGAGAAAACAGATAAAAACGGTGTTTTGGTATTACATTTTTTTAAGAGGTAGAAAACCTTTAACTACCAGAATGTAATTTATGAAATTATTTAATTTTTAATGAAACAGGAAATTATGATGCTCAGCAAGGCAGCCTAGATCATTGGTATCCAAAGTGAGATCCAAAGGGGTTCCCAGCAAGGGGAATAATTTATTTTTTACTATAATTCCATCCATAAGTAAGACAATGACAGATTGTATGACTAATTTGCTCATACACTTTCTGTAATAAAACATCCAAAAGAAAAACTCTAATCAGATGTGGGTCTGTGGTCTAATTTGTGTTGGTTTAAGGGTCCTTGCTGTGAATAAAATTTGGGAACCACTGGCCTAGATCTCCCTCTCTCCAGCAACATCCCCCAGTTCCGATGCCTTTAGCGATATTCCAAATCTGTAGATCTGCACTGGCCTTCCTCCCTGCCAGGAAGCCTCCTGATCACAGGCCTGAACCACCTCAACTGGTTCCTTTCGATGCCCAAAGGACCATCCACACCAAACTGACAAACAAACCAAAATTGTACTCCACAAGGCCCAGGGTCTCATTTATAAATGTGGCGTACGGGCAAAACGGGGCTGAAAATGTGCCATTTCCCACGCAAAGGTTGTGATTTATAAAAAACAAACTTGATGGGAGAATGTGCGGTCCTCCACGCAAACTTTGACCCATGCGTACGCACATTTTGGAGACAAAATAGGAATTGGCGACGCAGATGGTGTGGTGGTGACCTGAAGTCAGACTGCAGAAAGTACATGTGGGAATAACGATTAGGCTACTCTTAATATGTTTAAGTATTAATGCCTCACGCACATTTCTTCACACCATATCATGAAGATTAAATCCAGCAGTGTTATTTGCGCTTGTACTGAGTGATAATTGTTCCATACACACCTCCAACTCAAATCTTAAATAAAAACTCGTTCTTAATATTTAATCAGCGCTGTCTCGCCGTGATGAGATGGCCCAACTGCATGGAATACAGGATAGCATCAGATACCCTAGCTTTAGATAACTACAGAACACAGTGTAAATAACTAAATATCTATCTTTAAAACTGTGCATATATCATCAAATGTCAAAGTCTGGAAATACAGCCGTTAAGCTCTCGCGCAATCGATACGCTCTAGGTCCTCATTATCGGTTTAAACTTTAATACTGTTCATAACAAAACCTGCATGTGTTTGCCTATTACATTTCGATTTCAAATTGTATCTCGGGGTGGGGGATACCACTAGTTGTTGCTGTGATTTTAGCAAGGTGTTAACAATCACAAATTGTTATAGACTAAACATTTAAATACTGTGGTGAACGCTGCATGATGGCCCTGCTGGCCCTGCAGGAGGACTACGCTAATGGAAGAATCAGGAGCAAAAGAGACTTCAGGGACTATGACGATGACCGGCTCATTAAAATTTTTATATTCCCTAATATAGCTGTAATAGTAATATAGCTGCGCTCTTGGATTTATGTACTGAATTGGGTCCAGTAGAGAGGGCAACGCTCCGGAACCGTGCCATCCCGGTCCAAATAGCCTAAAGGTCCTTGCCACTCTGGGTGAAACCGGCTGTTTCCAGAGGGAAATGGCTGACAGCTGTGTTTTTTTTAAATAAATATTATATATAATCTTCAACTTCATCACTAAGGCTTGTTTGGATATAATATATAGTTATGTTAAATCTTATACGTCTGGACCAGACGTATATAATAAGATTTAACATAACGGCTGGTATATCGAAGCTGTCCCCGAGTGCCGTAATGCCTGCTGTTTTGGAAGATTTTATTAATAAAGGTAGTCTATAGATCCGGTTTCCCTACACTGTGCGACAACAGGCCAAAATTATAATTCAATTGGCAGGAATTCCCGAGCGTCTGAGAGTTTTTTTTTGTTTGTTTGTTTTTTCTCCGCCAGTCGTCATGATTCGGCATGTTTCATGTTTCGGTGTAACGAAAGAACAACTGCAAGGGTCATTAACATACGGATCAGCTTTCACGAGGTGCTTTACATTGACTATTTATGGTTAAAAATGGGCGTGTACAGGGCGGGATAACAGGCTGATCCACGTACGCACACCTGTAGTCAATCTGTGATTAATAAAGGGAACATTGCTTACAGAAATCTGACTTTTTTTCGGCGTACACCAATTTGGGCTTTTGGCCGCACGTACACTTATAGTAAACTTATAATATAGAGTACACTTACATAGACCGGGGGTCTCATTTATAAAACTGTGTGTAGGAACACACAGTTTTATAAATGAGACCCCCGGTCTATGTTAGAATGCACAAATCACCCCCCTTCACCTTCAGTTTAAAACTCTCCCCTCAGGCCGTGGATTTATAGTACCCCAGTTCTAGAACAATAGCAGTAATAACTTAAGTCATTCCCTGTTCAATAACTTGGCTTTGCACATGTAATGTAGAATTTTTAGACATTGCTGCTGAAGTACTGTGAAAAGGGGCTCTGTATATTGTATGTACAGGAAACGGCACATCTTCCTCCACAGTGCTGCAGAGGAAGGTCTGGCTAGTCCACACAGCATTGCTGGATGGGAGAAAAACGTGCTCTGGTTTATTGGCATTTCTTTAAACCAATCATAATCATCTTGGGTGGTGCCTCTGCAAAATAGCCTCGGGAAGGAACTTGTTTTGGTGGAACATGTGTACATTCAAAAGTTGTTTTAGTCGTGCAACAAAAACTCAGATTGGACGGATAGTCTAGCTAGCTGTCTGGATTTACCCTGCAGAGATTTGAGGAGCAGTTAACCATAGTCCTCATAAATCTCCAGTGGAATTTCCGGCGGCAACGGAGCAATCCTGGAAGTGGAACAGTGTGGATATAGACTACGTCTAAGGAATCTAATTTCTGTTGAGTGTATCCATGATCGTATTCTTTCTGTTACTACCCAGAGTTTATCACCATGAGTAAGGGTTGGAGCTCCCTCATCACCACAGCTGTCCGGTACAATGTCTGCATCCTTGCAAAGGAAGATATCAAGGAGGTATCCACAAAGAGATGCCTGTACCACTGCAACTCTCTCATTGGGATGCAAATACTGTATGTGCAATGAAAATGGCTATTCAAAACATACAAGATGTTATAAAATGCCTGGATAAGTGCCCGTGAAATTAAAACACCAACACTCCCCAACATTTTCCTACAGATGAGCGGAACAGTAGCTGACAAAGAAAAGGCATCTTTCAAATGGATCTGTTACTGAAACAAAAACGCTCTCTGTAGAGCAACTGAAACCCCCTGTGTCATAAAACCTTTGTTGAGTGTAGGGCCTATGGGAAGTCCCCGGGCCCCAATTCCAGCGGGCTGTTCTCAGCGAGTGAAACCAGAGAAATAGCAACGTTCACGGGAGCAGGGACAGAGACTCAAAGACCACCATTCACCAGCCAAACACTCTTCCCAGGGGTGTAAGCCGGGACTATACAAGAATCATACATTCTCTGTTGTCACCTAAATGGAGTGGTTAATCTATATTTTTCATCTCATATAGCATGCTCAACAAATTGTTGACACAATGTCTGACCTTATCGACTTTGAGAGGTTGGTGTTTTCACTGATCAACAATTTTATCCATAACCTCTCACCCTAATCATTAAACATCTTGTGAAAACAAATGAATGTTTCTAATTGCATCAAAATCACATTTTCTTCTGGGTATTTGTCATCAAGTAACAGCAGGAGGGTCACATGAGGACAGACAGTGAAGACAAAGAAAATGTACTTTCAGAGAGTTTACTCTTTCTAGTATACAGTATACTAGCACTAGAACTAGGGCACTCAGAGAGTGCAGACCTCCACCCATGACATGCACTGTGTCTGTCACAATGTTAAAGCAGTGTGAATTCTCACAGTTGGGAACTAATTTGTCACCACATGAATGCAGCAAAAATGTCCTCTCTAACGGTGTTAATGAAAAAATAAAAATGAACTTGTGTATCGGCCCCGTGATTCGGCTTCTCTCCAACATTTAATTGGTTCTTCCTCGGCCCATGCCACACCCTTCCACCAAGTTTCATGGAAATTGGGTCAGTAGTTTTATAAATAATCCTGCTGACACACAAAGAAACAAATGGACAAACAGAGCCAAAAACATCATCTCCTTTTAATTTCTAGGCTAGGTGCCCAGAGGATATATCCTAAAACATGTGGTGATCCCCTGACTTTTCCTCTAGCGCCTCCATGAGGTTAATATTTGTGGTTCAGAGTGAAATATCTGTTGGATGGAATCCCATGAAATTTGCCACAGATGTTTGATGTTTAATAATATTTCAGCCTTTTCTAGCCACCATCATGCAGGATGTGGTGCTTGTTTTGAGGACAGTTCACCCACGCTCTATAACTTGCCCATTTTAACGAGTTGCTACTACAACAGAACGGTAATCACGCAGTGTGAACACATTGAAGGGCTGAAAGAACCCACAGTCATGAAAATAATATACGGGTTTAATTAGTGGTGTCAAAATTTTAAATTTAAAATTCATCAATGAGCTTTCAATTGTCGATTGCCGGAATTTTTTCCCTCTCCTCCCCCACTTACCTGCGCACGTCCAAAGAAATAAACAACAGACACAGTGTATCTTACCGCTGGTAGCATGTAGCTAAAGACACAGTGTAACATTAGTTTACCAGCTGGTAGCATGTAGCTAAAGACACAGTGTAACATTAGCTTACCAGCTGGTAGCATGTAGCTAAAGTAGGGTGACCAGACATCCCGGTTAGATGTCCCGATTTTAGGTTCCTTGTCCCGAGTCCTGACAAAAGCCTGTCGGGATGCTAAAATGTCCCAGTTTACACCAACCACTATGAAATTGTCCCGGTTAAAATGCTGACAGCTAAACGGTGTAAAAGTGTGACTGTATTGTAGAGGATTCCAACAGCGGGACGTACAACAGTCTGCCGCTAAAGCTATGAGCTAAAAGACACAAACTAGGTCACTGATGTTGTCGGAAAAACAACACAGACGTGAATAAAGGTTGCGTTTACTTAAAACTGGTAAAACTCATGGTGCATTCACAGTTATTGTTATTGCGGAGAGGAAACAACAGGATGAGAGGATTATGACAACTTTCGTTCGCCCAGGAACTCGGCCGTGTTGAAGTGAAGGTACGCTGACCCCAACGCCGCCAAGGAGACGGACGCTGCCGCTAAAGGTTTACACAACTCAGCAGAGGCTCCATAACCATCATCATCATCATAAAACCAAAGTCCTTTTCTCATCTGTTTTTGTCGTTTAACAGCAATTTAATGGTGAAAGAAGTTATTGTTAAAAGTTATTGTTATTACATTTTTAATAAATCATTTAAATTCCCCCCTTTTTTGTGCTGATCTGAAAATTGATCCGATTTGTGACTCATAACCGTGATCTGATCCAACTGTGAGTTTTGTGATCTGTTGCACCCCTATACAAAACCATTCCAAATAATCAAAGTGATGTAAACAAAACTTAAATAACTTATTGAACTCATGTCAATTCCTGATGATTCATAAGATATAAAGGAATGAAGTAATGCACAAATCATGAATTAATTCATGCATTAATTCATAAATGATGTACCCTTCCCGTAAAGTGTTACCATAACTTTAGTTCAAGCTTGTGGCAGCAGTTCCAAATAATTTGTTTAGTGCCATGCAATAAAAAATACCTTTTCACAAGTTCAGTGGGTAGATTTTCCAAAAGAATGCTTTAATTCTGAAAAATAAAGTTGGTCCCCCACAAATTTCACGCAATGTCTTTAATATTATTTCTTAGATAAGTAGGCTACATACCAAGAAAATTCATGAATATTAACTGAGAAACCCCATTATGTTATGAGCAGTAGGCCTACGTGTGCTGTTGGCAAAATTGTGTCTAATATGTCTGTGTCTATGTCTGACTTGAGCTGGCACATGGTCACATTAAAAGCATGTGCGTGCACGAGCACTACGGTCACGCGCAAAGTGTCCCGCTTTTAGTTCCGGGAAATCTGGTCACCCTAATCTAAAGGCACAGGGTAACATTAGTTTACCGGCTGGTATCAGAATCAGAATCAGAATCAGAAATACTTTAATAATCCCAGGGGGAAATTATGTAGCATGTAGCTAAAGACACAGGGTAACGTTAGCTTACCGGCTGATAGCATGTAGCAAAAGACACAGGGTAACATTAACTTACCGGCTGGTAGAATGTAGCTAAAGACACAGGATAACATTAGTATCCCGGCTGGTAGCATGCAGCTAAAAACACAGTGTAATGTTAGCTTACTGGTAGCCTGCAGCTGCACTTTTCAAGACAACGTGGCCTCTGCCGGACTCAGAGAAACAACAGAACTGGAAAATCCTCCTGCTTTTCTGAAGTCACTGGTGTGACAACATCTTCCCTGTGAGTGAGTTATGTAACAAACAACGAAGGTAAAGCATGTGGCATTGGCATCACTGCTGAAAAGAAAAGGTTTAAATTGAAAATAAAATAAAATCGTCACCTTAAAATTAAAAGTCAAATTGAATCATAGATTTTGAGAATCGCCCCCCCCTAGGTTAAACTCTTCAGGATTCCAATTTGAAGGTGTTCTGTGAAACTGAATTTTACTATTCCAATTGTATTTCTTACCTCTATGCGTCCCTCCGGATAATAACTGAACTATTGTTGGGGATACTGCAAATCATGTAAAAGCCTTAATCTAACTATTACCATAATCTGGATTATCACGGTAATGGAGTTGTTTGTGAATGTTCTGTGTGAATATTGCTTTCAAGTATTACATGACTCAGGTTTGACTGAAATAACCCCACCGCCCACAGCCTGTCCCCTGCTGTCCTCCCAAGAGAACATCAAAAACTAATCAATATGAATATTAAAACACCGTAATCTGTGTGTGTGTGTGTGTGTGTGTGTGTGTGTGTGTGTGTGTGTGTGTGTGTGTTTGTGTGTGTGCTTGCTTTCTCTGGGTGCAGAGGGAAAAAGTCTGATGCCTGACTCTTAGTGCCCTATAAATGACTCACACAGCCTGTGTGAGTCATTTAGCACACATTTAGCACATTAAACAATTAGACTGAAAGTGGCACACACCCCCCAACCCCCCCCTCCCGTGTCCCCACATGTTCAACAATGGGACTACACATAAAGGAGTTGCAATTCTCTGAACACAACCATCCACAAGTGAAAATGAAGAGATTACCAGTATTCTACATGCCAAAAGACATTGATACAGCACACAATTTGTGTCTAGGTGTGCACATCTAATGCGAAATGTGTAGAGTGTGTAAAGTGGGAACAGGCAACAACGGTGGGGGTGAGGCGGTGGGGGTTCAGTGGGGGCAAAGCAGCAGAGATGGTTTAGCAGCAGCTGCCCAGAGAGTGACGACTGTACAAGAGGGAGGCAGAGAAATGAAGAGCGAGGAAGGGAGGAGAGAGAGGGAGGGAGGATGGAGAGAGAGGGAAAACCAAGCGGGGTAACAGGAGGTGAGGAGACGAGACTTAATTGTCAATTAAGACGAGTGGAAGAAGCAGGAGATGGTGTTACACTGCAAAAAAGGCAAAAATTGTCAATGAGCTTTACATATATTCTGTATTTTTTGAGAAAACAAATCCACTAAGATGGAAAAACAAAGATGAATAAAAGTGCAATGTTTCTTTCTAATGTAGTAATCTAGTGTTGCATCATTTCCCTGCTTAGTTTGAGAAGAAATGTGAAATCTACATGGAATATGAAAAAATGAACATGCTTCTTTTTTTGCAGTATGGATGGCTTCCGAGTCCCACCAGCTGCCAGGAGTGTCACAGGGTTAGTGGGGCCTTGAGCCACATAGATAATCAGCTTTATTAGTGCTGCCGCTAAAACCGATTTAAGAGCAGACTAGAGGGATCAGACGGCCCAGCTGTCCACACCAGCGCCTCGGCAGCCACCGCGGCCCCAGCCCACACAAAAAAAACAAAACAACAACGAGCCAACTGTGTGCGCTGCCAAATTCAACTGTGTGAGCAGGCTTATTACCATATCTGAAACACTGGCTCAGAGGATGTCAATAAAACACCGCAATCACAAAATCAGTTTTCATTGATTTTAGTTCATGGGCCACATACCCTTTAGTTGATTTCAAGTGGGCCAGACCAGTAAACCACTCCAGAAGGACCAGAAACTTTATCTGCCACAGAGTTTCTTGTCAGCTTGATGATTACAAAGGCTTGTTGCTTCTCCTACGACAGCGTTCTAAGGTCAATGTAGGGAAAAAAAATGATGTAACGGACCCGGGAGAGAATATTCAGAGAAAGAATTAGATCTAAATCTAAGATTGAAGTCATAAATTTACTTTAACTACACTGTAAAAAGTGCTTAATTGTATCAATTTAAAATAACGAGTGAACAAGTTGCATGAATTATTTTGAGTTGTAACACCTCTTTATGTATTGTGCTCCCAACGTAATGATAATTATTATATATATTAAAAAATATTATATTAATTTAGCTGAGGGTACAAAAATAATTTGTCCCTCCAACTAATAACCACGTTTTTATACAATTAACAACTATGCTAAGCCTTTACAACTGATTACCAAGTTTTTATAACAACTAATATCAACTGTCAACTTGCAATTATAATAGTCAGAACAACACAATGTTTCAAGTCCCTTGGACAAAAATATATTTTTGTTGACACAACATGAAATAACATGTATTGCTGACAAAAAAAAAATTAAAACCTTTTTTACAGTGTAATTACTTCTCTGCAATTTTCACACTTTGCAAAGTCATCCAGTGGGCCTGATTGGACCCTTTGGCGGGCCAGAAGACACCTCTGATTTAAAGACTAAGGAAATGTGAAAAGGTTGTTGATCTAAAGTAGGATTTTTAACATGAATAGAATTTTTATGAGCTTCAGGTTGGCATTGCACTGACCCATGTTGTTTTGTTCCTGCCTTGAGTCCAGATCACACCACTTCAAGTTCTTTCTACAGGCCACCCAACTCATCAGCACAGTCAAAACTTCCTCGCCTCATTAAGAAGTCCCTGACCCCGACAGTGATCTCCCCCCCCCCCTCAGCCTCATGACCTCATGCCATTTCCTCTGCACGTACAGTCCATCTCCCAACCTGCCTCCGCTGCTAATTACAGAGTGGCGGGTGGAGGCTAACTCCATATTAGACGGAGCAAGCGTGCATCGCTTAGCTGCAGGCACAACTAAATCCTCACATCATGTTTCTGTCTGGGCTGAACACCAGCTGTGGTGAAAGAAGTATTCAGATCCTTTACTTCAGTAAAAGTACTAATACCACACTGCAAAAATACTCCGCTACAAGTAAAAGTCCTGCATTGAAAATGTTATTTAATGGGAGGCACCACAGGCAAAACCATAATTTTTCAATTTTGAGTTTTTGGGCTATTTTGCTTCTGGAGCATGTCTTCTTTCAGACTATTGGTAAAAAACATCCCAAATGCAAATTTAGGTGTTTTATTACACTTTGTCTATTCACACCTGCAAATTTCTCCTGAATTCACAAAAAGTTAGATTTTGATAATGCCTCATTTGCATATTTAAACATAACATTTCAGAAAACTTGTAATACAAAAATGTATGTCTTAATGTAAGTAATTAACTGGGAAGTTTCATGTTGATACATGTTAGTTAATATTTTTTCACCTATTCACCTGTAATGTCATGCAAAATGTCTAGGATTTTATAATCCATATCTTTAAAGGCCGTTTTCTCAAAATAGGTTCTCAAATGTATGCATCATCAGGAAAATGTAGTTAAAGTATTAAAAGTAAAAACACTCAATGTGGAAAAATCCTCCCTTTGTAGAAAGTGTAAAGGATCCAAACAGTTGTGTGTTTAATGGTCTGATCATCTCAGCAGGACTTATTTTATATTGTTGGCTAGTTTACTTTAGAATGAAACATAAACTACATTTGTATTGTCTGCAAAAATCTTAATGTGTAAAGTAACTAGTAGCTGTAACAGATGAATGTAGTGGAGTAAAAAGAACAATATTTCTCTCTGAAATGTAGCGGAGTAGAAGTAGAAAGTGGCATGACAAGAAAAGACTCAAATAAAGAACAAGTACCTCAACATTTGTACTTAGTTACATTCCATCACTGAAAACGAGACATTGGGAAGGACTAACAAAGATAATCTGCTCTCACAGTCTCATTCACAGCTGCATCCTTTACAGAGCACCAGGTATCAGATGTTTCAAGGCCAGATTAGCCAGAAAAGGGCAAGTGAAAAACAGGACACACGCTGCAATATTAGGACACCTAATTAAATTCCTGCCTGAATGCCCAGTTTCCTCACAATCACACACACACATTACTTCCTTATCTCTTTCCAAACACATTTGAGGGTAGGGGTGGCCCTAGTCTTGCTTTGCCAGACCTTCCTCCAAAACGCACAGAAGGAGAGTCTGTTTATTGGCATTTCTTTAAACCAATCACAATTGTCTTGGGCGGTGCTAAGCACCAGAGAAAAGCTGTGGTGCCGCTGCGGAATAGTCTCGGGAAGGAACTTGTTTTGGTGGAACATGTGTATGTTCAAAAATATGTTGTTTTAGTCGTGCAACAGATGAAACAACTCCGATTGGACAGATAGTCTAGCTAGCTGTCTGGATTTACCCTGCAGAGATCTGAGGAGCAGTTAACCATAGTCCTCATACACGAGTTTAAAACGCCAACACAAAAGAAGCCCAAGGCAATGGCTATCCGGCCTAAATGAGATATCTGGCCTAAATGAGTGAAATCCGGATTTCCAGCGGCAATGGAGCAATCCCAGAAGTGGAACGTCAAGGATATAGACTAGGGTGGGCTGAACAGCCATACAATAATATTGTGATATTTCAGGGTAGGCTATATCTGCCATAAAGATATTCTTGATGCAACGCATTCTTATGAACTTATGCACAACAATTCGTATGCTGTTCTACAAAATTACAACCACCGGCCAGTCACATGACGACCGGTCAAAAAAGCAGTTGAATTTAGCTGTTTTTACAGTTAAATTTAACCATGAAAAAGTGACTGTGAGCCGGGTACAGAGCACCGCAAGGTTACGGTTGTTTCAGGGGTTGTTGCCGTTGAGTTTAGCTGACAAAAGGTGAGCGTCACGAATAATTTTTTCTTTCTCTGAAGAATGGAGTTTATTATTTCCGGTTGGAATAACATGCAAGATAATACTTTTATATATGAGGTTAAAGCATCTCTAAGTCTTCAATATCAGGCTAATACTAAATATGTTCACACCTATTTATGATCCATCAGGGGACCATTCCAATCCAAATCTGTGTGTGTGTGTGTGTGTGTGTGTGTGTGTGTGTGTGTGTGTGTGTGTGTGTGTGTGTGTGTGTACAGGATCTGAACTGCAGATTCTTCTACACCAGGAGCGCAGATCTCACTTAATCTGCAGTTAACGGCTGTTTAAACAACCTCCATAAATGTTTAACAGTGCTGCCCATGCCCTATTGAATGGGAGGCATTTTACTTCATGCAAAAACAGGCCGCCAGAGGCCTCAAGGGCCTCCCTGACTTGCATTTAATGTGTGTAAGAAGGCAGCCATTATCAGCCTTACAATGACACAATTCACTCTGTGTGTCTGCTATCCCATTTGGTTTGTATTTGTATTGGTTTGCCCCAGCCCTGCTGATGGCTATCTAATTGGAAGAGTTAATCAAAGAGCTAATGTCTGAAGAATTGATGTGTTCACGCTTTCTGGTTTAGACTGTACACAATGTGTTTCTGCCAGTTATGCCTTGTATGAAAGATCCAATGGAGCCCAGTCTTATGGTAGGGCTTTTTTCTAAGTTAAATTAGGATTTTATTACAAGATTTGTGTTGAAGATGGGTTTTATTTATTATGTTCTTACTCCATCATAACTCGCTAGTCTTTTTAGATTTAAAGTAGTGAGATTGAAATTACTAAACAAACCTTTTGCAGGATCATATTACATTAAGAGCTTTAGTGAAACTAACCTTTTACAAAAGTATCAGTTGTTAAGGGGAGCAGCCTGTTCTCATGACCCATACATTTATATCGCTACCAAAAGTTAAGCACTGTAATTCGTTAGCATTCCAAATTTTTTTTGCTGTATGCACCACAACAACAATAACCAAAAAAACTAAAACAAAAGTGTGAGACACTACAGGTGAATAAGGAAAATATTTTAACTAATAGATATCACCATGAAACTTCCCCAGTTGATTAGTGACATTAAGACAATTTTTTTGTGTTACAAGTTTTCTGAATTCTAATGTTTAAATATCCAAACAAGGCTTTATCTAATGCCAACCTTGCTGAATTTAGAAGAAATACATTACAGTATATAGGTGCAAATAGACAAATTGTAGCAAAATAAACACCTTAATGTGTGTTTTGGATGTGTTTTTCCCCAATAGTCTGAAAGAAGACATGTTATGGAAGCAAAATATCCCAAAAACTCCAAATTGAAAAATTATGTTTTTGCCTGTCGTGTCTCCCCTAAAGTTTTTAAATTTTAATAGATAAAAAAAAAACATTTGGAAGCATCATACGCAACAGGCCTTAAAGGACTTAAACAAATGTGAGATTGTAAAAAAATCATTTAGAAATAATTTGTCCACAATTCTGGTTTTGGGTCAACCTCTATTGTTTTAAATGTGCTATATCAATACAGATGACTTGAGTTGACATTATAGGAGATACACACTGGTTATTGTTTCACAACAGAGACGTGTCTGGCCTCCTATGTGATCGGAACACCAACAGATTGTGATGCTGCTTTAACTCACTTTCTTTCTGCCAAGAGTTAGATGAAAAGATTGAGACAACTCGCAATCCCTACCTACTCTAATCTGACTTTAAATATGAAGACACACTTGGGAGACTGTAGGAAAGTAAATGAGGTCATTCGCACAAATGATATGCTTGTATCCTTCATCGGCACTGTTATTTTATAGATCTGGTAAAATTTTATCTTCAGGTTTGGAAAATTGATTACACAATTACCTCCTAAAATTAAATTGAAGTGTACTGCTAACCCTGAGCGAAGCATTCACAAACACATACAGTATGCACACACACTTTTACTTGCATCACTAGATCCTGTAACCCCAGATCCTGACACCTTTCAACATAGAAACAGTAAGAAAACGGACCTCTGCTCCCACCACTGTTGAGCAAACTCTCTCTCTCACACACACACACACACACACACACACACACAAACAGACATCAGCTCCCACCACTTTTGAGCATACTCTCTCTCTCTCTCACACACTCACACACACACACACACACACACACAGAAAACGTAAATCCGCTCCCACCACTGTTGAGCATGCTCTCTCTCACACACACACACACACACACACACACACACACACACACACAACACACACACACAGAGTCAGTGGTGTGTGTAGAATGATGACCAGTGCATTTAGCAGGGCAGGACTCTCTCCACTCAGCGCTCTAGGGGAGCACAGTGATTTACTGTTCCTGTTATAAACGCTGCTCGGATCCATAATGAGCCTCTGACATGCTGCATGTTCCTAGCGTGTTTTCCTTTGGCTGAGAGGGCGACGGCTGCCTGATTGCTGCCCCCATTAAGAGGGCATTCCCACTGACACCAGCACGCGCCATACGCACTCAGGCATAACAAGCAATCAGCTAAGGCTAGGTAATACAGGGGGTACGCAACACCTGCTTTTCCACTGGTTGAAAACAAACACAACATCCCAGAGGATATACTGTGTATTAGGGTTGGGAAAAAAATAATTCACGTACTGTATGTATCGTGATTTTTTTACAACGATTTTTGAAATTGATTCTTTATCCTAGCAGCAATTTTTTTCATTTATTTTTTTACCAATGATTCACCTGAATATTTTCTATTTTAACGGCATCGCTGATTCCAGCAAAACAGATGGAAGAAAGAAAATCCAGAAAATCTATTAGACACAATATACCAAAGTCAAGTAAAGAAATAGGAAGTTTAGAGGAAAGGAATAAAGTCAACAATAGATTAAAAAGCAGTTAGAAGGTACTTATATTTAGTGCCACAGCAGTAGTTACAACAAACATGCCAACTTTATACCAAATTACTTTACCACTGTAGCAGACATATTTTCCATTAAACGTTTAGTGTAAGGTGATCATAAAACTCAGTCCGAGCTTCCATAAGTCAGTCTTTTTAAAATCAAATGTGTTTGATATTATCATAAGTTTCATGTCTCGGTGGTAAAATCATCTAGTCTGTGACTTAAAACTCAGTGACATAATGATAGATTGCCTTTAGATGTGAGATGGTGTCAGACTTTAGTCTTTTCAAAGTCTTTTCAGAGTCTTCTAGTATATGGAAAGTCATATAAGGGAGTATTCAAGTAATACCTACTGTACGCTAGAAGACTTTGAACAGACTTTGAAAAGATTAAAGTGTGACACCATCTCACGTCTAAAGACAATCCTCTCACATCCAACGTTAAAGACAGTCATCATATGTAAAGACTGGGGATCTTGCAGGGTCACACATTGCAAAACTACAACTAGTTTGATTTTGAAAAATTTAACCAAGCTAGCTAGCATCCGCCAGTGTTAGCTGGTAACTTGAGGGAAAGTTTGCAGATTTTCTGTTCTGCCGTACATGCAGATGAATGTCTCCAGTACCCGGAGGTCTGTGCTTATCTGCTGGTAAATCTCCTGTTGGATGACACACTTCAGAAGGGTTGAAAATCGTCAACTTTCCCTCTTTAGCGTTAAACGTAGTGCGGCGCCATAGCAACCATAAACACCACTGGCTCTAGCTGTTGTTGCTGACAATGTTCACATGATTTAACTTCATTACCAAGAATTAAAAGTTAGGATAATATCAAACACGTTTGATTTTGTCTGAACGTCCAGACTCGGACTGAGTTTTATGACCTTTGACGATTGAGATGACGGGAGTGTCCCAACTCTCATGATTTCATTCAGATATTGAAAGTTAGTCTGCGACAGTGGAATCGCATTAACTACCTGCAAGCAACCAGAACTGTCAACTGTTTTTCTGGGAACTATTTTATCAGTACAAAGGTTCAACAACAACAACAACAACAACAACAACAACAACAACAACAACAACAACTGTTTTCCAGTTACTGGTACACTGTTCCTGGAAAGACATGTAGCTTTCAAATGAAGGGATCATATCTATTTTTTGTAATTTAGGTGAACCAACCCTTTAGGACCTCTCTTGGTTAGAGTTAGGGCTGACCAGCTGAAGGGTTTCCATTACACAGTATTGTCCCAACCATGCAGTTTGGACAGATTTAAAATAAAAAACATTTAACTTAAACCACAATAATCCCAACCTCTGAGAGCGTGTATGTGCCCATGCATACAGTGTGTGCATACAATAAATGTATGTGTGTGTGTGTGTGTGTGTGTGTGTGTGTGTGTGTGTGTGTGTGTGTGTGTGTGTGTGTGTGTGTGTGTGTGTGTGTGTGTGTGTAAGCCTAGACCTGCATGTCCTCAGGTGGGTAACACACAATACCATGACACCTCTCTCTGAGGAATTGCTGTATATTGAGATCTGAAATATGTGTTGCATCATGACCAAAACACAGAACAATGCCTTTTATAATTCACATGTTATTGATACTACAGGGGGACACAAAGGAACAAGAAGCCTAATAATCACATTATGGGGGAGATGTAAGCTGGCTACAGTTTCACAACAAGGACCTTTCTGGCCTCTCACACGATTGGAACAAAGACACAGAACGTATCGCTACTGGATAAAAATCTTCTTCTTTTTTACGTAACTTGTCCTGCCCAGCAAAAAGTGTAAAATTGAAACTTCATATAGTGCCCAGCCTTAACAAATTTCTTACAATAAAATGAAAAAGGTAGGGTTTCTGTACATTCTGACAACAATCCCACACAAAAAAACATTGCAATCTAAATGACTAACCTTTGTGTCATATTAGTTGGCATACATTTTGAAATTTATCAGTTATTTTTGGCTCTGTGAAAATTAAAATCATTGTATTGTTAATGGCAAATCACTGTCACTTAACACCTCTTTAAATAACCAGAACTGTAAAAGTGGGTATTCCCAACACTTTCTCATGAACGGGTTCGTATGATATCATACGAAAACTAGCAGACTGCTGGCTGGTCACGTGACATCTGCAAAAGAGCTCCGTGCTACAGAGCGACAGTTGCTAGCTGTTTAAGCCGCTACAGAGCTTCATGACGCCGGCTACAGAACTCCGTGACAGCTCGTCGTATCTCCGGCAGTTAGTAGATGTGTTTAGCCGCTACAGAGCTTTGCGACACCGGCTACGGTGCTCCGCATGGTGCTATCAGGTCAGCGTTAGTTGGTGCTTCAGTTACCTGAGAATAGGTGACTGTTACAGAGCGCCGCAAGCTGCTGGTCCTTGTTGGTGGTTCAGTTAGTCGAGAATACGTGACTGCACCGCAAGCTGCCACGTATTTCTGCGGAGATTACAGTTAAGTTTAGGAAAGAAAAAGCGAGCGTTATGTGGCAACGAAAGTTAAGTTGAGGCATCGAAACACAAAAAAAACAGATAAACATGTTGGAGTAGGGCTGTCAAGGCACCTCCCACTATAGCGTTTTAACCCAAACCTAACCATAACCAGCGCCTCCCAACGGCGCCGTTGGAGGCAAAAAAACACAGATAAACGTCCAAAACAGTGGAACTAGCCGCATGCAAAAAATGTCCCGGGTAAAGAAACAATGTAGCGTTGCCCCAGTATCACCAGCACACAGCTAATAGACAGCAGGTGAAGGATGAGAAAAACCAATGTCAACACTGCAATCGGAGCTGCCCTTTGGCAGGCCTCCAGACCTGCTTAGCTCTTCAAATCAAGTGGTACTTTAGTGCTCCACTATACCAACATGTGCATGTGGGGAGAGATGTCCAAGCCCATCATCTAGCTTTCAGTCAGCCATCTCATGTGGAACACATTATTATGTGAATGCAGAGTACTGTATGTGCAGATATCACTTGCTGCAATAAAGTTTCGGGGAGTGAAGATAATGAATATGAGACTATAGGTATAGATATTGGTGTGGAGGTGGAGCTTATTGCATGCTATGTGTTACCTTGCATGGCAGCAGGATTCTCGCGATATCACGACATTCAATTCAATTCAATTTTATTTATAGTATCAAATCATAACAAGAGTTATCTCGAGACACTTTACAGATAGAGTAGGTCTAGACCACACTCTATAATTTACAAAGCCCCAACAATTCCAACAATTCCAGTAATTTCCTCAAGAGCAAGCAGTGCGAGGAAAAACTCCCTCTTGGGAAGAAACCTTGGACAGACCCAGGCTCTTGGTAGGCGGTGTCTGACGGGCCGGTTGGGGGTGTGATGAACAGTGGCGATAATAGTCAAATTAATAATGGAACAGTGACTTCAAATGGTAGTCGTAGTAGTTCATGTCATATCAGGGCGCTGTAGGGCGTTGCAGGATGTAGCGTGGCCCAGCAGAGCATGGATGGACGTAGCAGGAAGCTGCAGGGTTCAGCAGGAAGCAGCATGACATTGCAGGGCACCGCTGAGCTCAGCAGGGAGTGCAGCAGGACCACGGCGACAGCTGGAACCAGAATCTTGGTGCCAACGTTCTCCAAGGAAATACGCTGGGGGAAAAAACATAAGGACTAGGATTAGTAACAAGCATTTCTGGGACGGGATGCACACAAATGGTAATAGAAAGGGAGAGGAGAGAGCAGCTCAGTGTGTCAAAGGAAGGAAGGAAGTCCCCCGGCAGTCTAAAACTATAACAGCGTAACTAAGAGAGACAGGACATAAGGAGAGGTAACCTGTTCGGGCTTTGAACTCTCCCCTGCCGGATCGGGCTGTGCTGGCCTGCCTTCCTCTACTTTTGTTATATGTTATTAATCTAACAATTATGAAGAGAAGCAGGTGGGCCAGTTAGGTGGACACTGCAACTCCTCACTCCCTAACTATAAGCTTTATCAAATAGGAGAGTTTTAAGTTCATTCTTGAATGAGGTGACAGTTTCTGCCCCCCAAACCCAGATTGGGAGCTGGTTCCATAGGAGAGGAGCCTGATAACTAAAGGCTCTGGATCCCATTCTACTTTTAGAGACTCTAGGTACCACCAGTAACTCTGCATTCTGGGAGCACAGTGCTCTAGTGGGACAATAGGGTATTAGGAGCTCTTCTAGATATGATGGTGCTTGACCATTTAGAGCTTTGTAGGTCAGGAGAAGGATTTTAAAATCAATCCTTCATCACACAAAAATCCCAGATCACATATCACACGAAAATCTTTCAGTCAGGCAGTCCCTCTGAGATGTATGTGAGATGATCAGAGTAGAAGTAGAAAGTGGCATGATAAGACTCAGCTAAAGTACAAGTACCTCACATTTGTACTTAAGTAGAGCATTTGCGTAAATTAACTTAGTTACAGTACATTTCACGACAACTGAATTCTAAGAATCATTCTCTGATTCTTACACACAAATGTGGCCAGTAGCTGTCGAGATATCACCTCCTGGACCAAAGTGGGGACCTCCCACCACCAGCAGGGCAAAACTGCAGTATTAGATAGATAGACATTTATTGATCCTTTTGGAAATTCCTCTTGAACCATACAGCTCATCAAAAAGACAGACAACAGACCATAAACAACAGACAACAACAAGAACCAACCCCTCGCTCCTCCCCACACACCCCCAATACACAATCCCAAATATCTACACATCATACATACAAGAATAGCAAAGTGCAATGTCATTAGCGCCAATGGGCTATCAACAGTAAGGTGCATCATCATCAGTGGCGTTTTAATATTATACCAATATGCAGTATTGTTAGCCAGAAAGGATCAAGTTATTTTCCCTAATTTATTTAGTAGTGTAATGCTGGTAGGAATGAATGATTTGCGAGCCCGGTTGGTTTGTAAGGACGGCACCCTATATCTTCTGCCTGATGGCAGCACCTCATACGCCTGAAATAGGGGATGTAGCCCATCACCGCAAATAGCTTGTCCTTTCCTCACTACCCTAGATTTGCAGATTGTGGTCAAAGAACTTAACTGAAGTCCAGCAATCTTGCTGGCCACACTAACTATCCGGTGTAATTTACTTTTATTTGTCACTGACAAAGATATATATAAATCGCCAATATAAATAGGCCTTTTTTATTTTTTGGCCAGGCCGGCCCATTGGTTAATTTTCTTTATTGGCACTGGCCTGACCCAATCAAATCCAGGAACATGCTATCCATCGGTGCGAGTGAGAAAAAGATGGAAGAGAGAGTAGATGACGATGTTTTATGGAGTAGGCAAATTAACAGGGACTCTCAGGAAGGGAGGGAGGCTGTGTGTGTGTGTGTGTGTGTGTGTGTGTGTGTGTGTGTGTGTGTGTGTGTGTGTGTGTGTGTGTTTGCGTGCGTGCGTGCGTGCATGCGTGCGTGTGTGTCACGTCATAACGATAACAAGCAGTTTGGCTGTAACATTAAAGTTTTATTGGTTGTCAGGTAACCTAACTGCTTAAGCTTACATTGAAAATGCTATTTATAAAATCTGTGTTGATACATCAGTGTTCCTTGAATGGCTTAATTAGCTTGTCTTGTATTGGTGCTCTTTTCCAGGGCATATACACTCAGCTTTATTGTAGCTTTTGGGAAGGGTTATGTTATGGTTATTGTATTTAGCAGACACTTGTGTCCAAAGCGACAAAATATTAATTACAATAGTTAAAATTAACAGTAAACTGTTTTTAAAGTTGCTAAGCCAATATTAAGCAAAATAGTAATAATAACAATAATAGCAATACAATATCAAATATCAATAATAAAAAATAATAAAAATACCATAAATATACAAATCATAACTCTAAGAATGAATGAATTATTTAAGTGTAAGATCAACAGATAAGTCTTGAGACCCCTCTTGAAGGATCCAAAACAATCACATGAACGCTGAACACTAGGCAACTCATATCATAGAATGCACGCATATTTTAAGAGGACTGTCTGCAGGGAATGTGTCTGACCAATCACGGTGGGTGTGGGCCACCTGGGCCAAAAATGTCAGGGCCGATTTTTTGTCCCAGTCCAGCCCTGACTGTCAGTGTTCTCACTTGCAGTACATTTTTCATTGTCAAAGTGCTGATGCCCTCCATTTAAGGACAGCAGCATCATCCCCATCAATGAGAACGCACATGTTCATGTGGACAGTTTTAACTTCAGCTTGGCCGAGGACATCCAGAACATTCTCATCTGCCTGTGCTCGGGGTTACAAAGTGTCCCTGTGCTCTCTAATCCGCGAGTTTATCTGGAAAATGTCACCTCATGAAGCAGGCTATTAAGCACAATCACATACAGACCAGAGGACATACTGATAGGAGATGGAGGGTGAAAGTTGAAAAACAAAACAGAGTTGGTTAATAGAAAGGCCGCTAATCCTCTGTCCCTCTGTCTGATATCATGCAGGGTTATGCTGGGGTGGATTACTGTAATGTATGATTGTTGGCTATGTGTGTGTGTGTGTGTGTGTGTGTGTGTGTGTGTGTGTGTGTGTGTGTGTGTGTGTGTGTGCGTGTGATAAATGTAATGGTATAAAATTCACTAATGTCATTTATGAGTAGAGCGTTCAGAACGCTGAAGAGATCACGCTGTCTAGACTCTGGTAGTGCTATAATGGGATTCAGGCAGATTACTGTGATTACACTTGTAGTTGTATTACGGGACCGCATTCTGGGTAGAGAGAAAGGCTTTGGTTTCATTCACTGATGTGCCAGGTTGAATTCCTCAATGGCTCAAACCTATACTACAGTACATACAGGGAGGATTTTGTCTAATACAAAAGGACAAATTCATCCCAATGATGCAGGCATGTGACTGAAAGATCACGGGTTGAAATCATCAGATCATGAGTTTTCCAAAAGATTGGGTACATTACATAAATGATTAAATGTCAATTATGTGTGCGATGGTAACTGTGATGCTGTGCCTTAGTTAAAGGTTAACTTTGATAATTTTCAACCTGGACCCTATTTTCCCATGTTTTTGTCTCTAAGGGACTGATGGAAACAACAATATTTGAAATTGGTCCGTAGTAACAAGCCGCAATATAACGTTAATGGGCAATTGCTCACATCTTTGTCCATTAAAAGTGCTGTTTGGTCAAAACTGACAGGCTCAGATTATAATTCTGAGTGTCTGACAACATTATGGATGGATCCCAACAGAGAAAGACCTTTTTCTTAAAGAGTAAAATCGTTTTTGTTAAACATGAAACAGTTCCAAAATTGCATCGCCAAACTCACCAGATATCGTAAAACAGAAACAAAATAAAATAAATACGTCTTGGTTTGTCTTTCCACTGTTCCAACAATCACCTCTCTGGTTTGGTTGAAATAAACCCTTAATTCACCCATTTACAAAAATAAAAGAAATATGCTGCCCTTAACGCTTTATTAATCTGAGCCTAATAGTTGCAAAAACAGCACTTTTAGTGGACGCAAACTGACGATGCACATTTGCCCTATAGGGTTACATTGTAGCCCAGTTCGCAGCTTACGGATACAGTGTTCTCACTTAGTAGTCACTTATGGTGTTTTTCCCATTACATGGTACCTGCTCGACTCGCCTCAACTCTACTCGTCTTTTTTGGTTTTCCATTATGAAAAAAAGTACCTGGTACCTGCCAATAGGTACTTTTTTTAGTATCACCTCCGTCGAGGTTCCAAGCGAGCTGAGGCGATACCAAAAGGTGAAGTGAAAACCTGCAGACTACTGATTAGTCAGAGAGAATCGTCACTATTCATTGCTAGCGACAGACGGGGATTACTTGAACAAACCCGCCATTTTTAAATGGTTTAGCCAGCGGTGTTTTTTTTTTTGCTGCCTCCAGCTTCTTTTGAAACAAAATGTGTCTTCTAGCAAACAGCCACGTGCCGAGAATCAAAAACAATGCACCTTCGACATTTTGTCTGTGTGACGACCAGCCACGCTCCCCTCACGCATGAGGCGGTATTAAATCTGCAATGGAAAAAGGAGGACAGGGCACCGCGGCTGAGTCAAGCCGAGTTGAGCTGAGCCGAGTAGAGCTGGTACTAGCAGTGGGTAAGCAACACCACTGCACCAATGCAAAAATACAGAAATTACCCTTTAAAACGAACAGGGTTGTCAGGTGTCGTCAGTGTTACCTAACATAGAAACACTGGACTCTCCTGGATAATGGTTGTGGTGTGAGACTTGTTTAACTCTGTTTCAATAGCTGCCTCTACTCTATGGCGTCATGCATTGAGAGGAATAATCAGGCCCCAGGAAGTGCGCTGGGCTTTGAAGCCATTTGTCATAGTGGCCAAACAGTGGAATTACAACTAGTTTGTGTCACATGATCCCAAAACGACTTCTTCTCAATGACTGAGAAAGAGACGTATGTAAATCAGTGGATCATTTTTTTGAGCGTCACAACCCCTGCAAAATGACTCGTTTCACTTTCAGAATGTGATCCTTCCATTTGGAAAGTCTAGAAGAACCACATGACCAAATCATTTAATCCTCATTCAAGTTAGCTGAGCGCTAAACCGGAAGTAGCCGTTTCGGCCGGCAGAAGTCTCGAGTGATCCTGTTATATCCACAGTGCGGAAACAGTGCTGATCATCAGTGTCATTTTGTACTCGGCAATTGAACTTTTTGACTTCATGCACCACTGAGCAACTCATAGGAATGAACGTGCCCCTGCCTCGAATGCTGTATCCAGCTCTTATTATATATCCATTGGCATAATATGCCTTTGCTTTCCAAAGCAACTGCTTAAGGACTGTAAAAGATCTTTTGTTCTCAGTTGTTGTCCTTAAGATACCTAGTTACACTCAACACTGCATATGTGACTTAGGTAACGTGATAGGAGGCTTGTGTTTGCTTTGTGGATATGTATGAGATACCAATAGGGAATGCTTCAGTCACTGAAGGCAGATCCCTCTCAACCTTCAATCACAACGAGCCCTCAAGATGTTTTTTGTACCTACTTACTTCAAATGTAAAAGTTCCCCAACAACTTTAGTTCAGTGACGTGTTCATACAGGCATAAAGACTTGATACATAAGACACAAAGTGACATAAAGCGTGGTCATTTGGGACTTGGACTTAGGAGGTTTTAAGTGCGCCCTTGAAGCAAATCCCCTTTGTAATGTGCTCAGATACCAAAAGGTGTTTTTACAGTAGGTCTGAGACTGTTGACAAAACAATGGCCATCACTCACCTGTCTGAGAAAGATCCTCCCACAACCCCCCCCCCCCCTCGCCGTGTCACTCGCAAGCTCTTCTAATGGCACATCAAAGCACCTTAACGTAATCACCAAAGCTGCAGCGAGACACCACAACAAAAGCAGGAAACAGAGGGGTAACTCCCCAACCTCTGACCTTTTCCCTTATGAGACTTCCAATGGGGAATTTAAGCACTCAGATGTGGCACACATGAACCCATTATTTCAGTCCCCAACCCCCAACCCCCCCGCCCCGTGGATTTGCTTTAAACTGTAGCCAGTATGATCAGGTCTGCAGCAGGAACCGAGGCGGAGCCAGTTATGCTGACTGGATCATATCTGAGAGAGGACAAGTGGATCCTCTGGAGACTGCTACATACAGATTTCAGAGAAAAGAGGGAGGCAGAGAGTCTAAGTCTGAGGTTCCCAGACGGTTTGGTCATAAGGGAAAAAAACAGCCAGGTCTTTCACTTGAGAGGAAGCATCAAGCTGGCCAATCATTGAGGTTACTGCGTAATATATCACAGGCCGACTATAATAAAAACAGAGGGAGGAAGGCCTGTCAAAAAAGAATGGCCTTGATCTCATACATCTGCATAGCGTTTAGGCAACACCATTTGGACAGGTGTCTGAAAGCTCTCAGATGAAGTTCAGGTAGACACTAACAGACATGCTATGCTACAAAAATACACAGAATGAAGGCAGCAGCAAGGTTTTACTGCAAGACTCCAAATGATAAACAGATAAAAGAGCTGGAAAGGAGCTGGATACATTTATTGAAGTACTGTACTTAAGTACAATTCTGAGATATGCTACATTTACATTACAGAGGTAAATAATGCACCTTGACTCCACTACATTCATATAGCATCTATAAATAAATATATATAATAAATAATATATATATATAATATATAAATATGCCAATTAAAACATATGATCAATATATAAAATATGATTTTTATAGATTAAACTACCCAATAATATATACAGTCTGTCAGCTCCACAAAACTTATGCTGAATTGTCAATTTTACAAACATAAGTTATTCAGAATCACCTTGCCAGTCTCCTGTCGTCTCTGCTAACCTCTTTCCCAATCTGCTAGCCAGGCTAACCGCTCAAGTTTTCAAATGTAAAACATCAGAGTAAACACGGAGGAAAAGATGGCTATCAGCTATGACCAGCTTTAAGTAAAACACTGCAAAAATACTCCGTTAAAGTATTTTAAGTCCTGCATTGAAAATGATACTGAAGTAAAATATGTGAGTATCATCGGGAAAATGTGCTCTCACATTGTAGAAAGTGTAAAGGAACCAAACAGTTGTGTGTTTAATGATCTAATCATTTCAGCTGGATTTGTAGGCTATTATATTGTTGGCTAGTTTCATTTAGAATCAAACATCAGATTTTATAAACTATGGACTGTATTTATATAGCACTTTTCTAGTCTTAACAACTACTCAAAGCACTTTTACATAGTACAGGAACCATTCACACACTGTGGCCAAGGCTGCCATCAGATAAACACTCACACACATTTACACTCCGATGCGCAGCATCTGGGGGCAACTCGGGGTCCAGTGTCTTGCCCAAGGACACTTCAACATGGGACTGCAGGGCTAGGGATCAAACCACCAACCTTCCTATTGGGAGGCGACTGCGCTACCACTGAGCCACAGCCACCCCTAACACTATGTGTTTTGTGTGCGAAAATCTTAATCTGTAAAGTAACTAGTAACTAAAGCTGTCAGATGAATGTAGTGGAGTAAAAAGTACTATAATATAATACTATAATACTTAATACTATAATATTTCTCTCTGAAATGTAGCGGAGTAGAAATAGAAAGTGGCATGACAAGAAAAGACTCAAGTAAAGCACAAGTACCTCCAACTTATACTTAAGTACAGTACTGGAGTAAATGTACTCAGTTACATTCCACCACTGGCTACGACGTATGGCTACAATCCTGACTGCGTGGACATGGACCATCTCTGTGTCCATCTCCATCTTTACGTCAGATGGAACACCGAGGCAAACGTGGAGGAATTTAACACCAGCTGCCACATCTCTGCTAGGCGCCCCGCTGGCCTGTGTCAGACGGTGAGCTGGGTGGCCTGCGACGGTTTCCAGCGGGATGTCGGGAGCTGTGGTGTCCTTTCGCCGAGACTTGGCTGGATCCTGGAGTGCCAGCGCCATTCAACCGGGGGACTCTTTCTCTGTGTGCAGATCTGGCGGACACATTCTGCTTCATGATGAATCATGCACCAGCTGAAGGAGCTGATGGGATAACATATCACTGGAATTGTACCTCCTACGATTTCATGTGACAAATACAAATTGATTGATTGATTGATTGATTGATTGATTGATTGATTGATTGATTGATTGATTGATTGACTCAACCAGCTACATATTAAAATGCCGCCTACATGTTTGTGCATGGAAAATAACAATTGAATAATGTAATATATATCATAATGTTACATTCTGACAGCGGCCATTTTTCAGTATGGTACCTTCACTTTTCATTCTTTACGTATATTTTGCATATTATGGTTCTGTACAGTCACTTAAGTAAAAGTTTTAATTCAAGGTTTCTTGTACTTACTTGTAAGAAAGTATTTATACTTTGTGGTACTTTTACTTAAGTATCGATCTGAGTACTTCCCTTACCACTGGCCTTAACCATTAGTCCATTAATTGCTCAACAGGAAATTAACAATTTTGATAATGGATCAATAGTTTAAGTAACTTTTCAAGCAAAATACTAAATATTTGATGTTTTCCACTTCTCAGGTGTGGTTACTTGCTACATCTGTTTTATATCATCCTAAATGGAGTACTCTGGGGTTTTTGGATTGCTGGTGAACTTAACAATGAATTTGAAGATGTCATCTTGGGCTCTGGTCTGGTCTTACTGTTTTTTGGACATTTTTGCCAATATTTAATAGATAGAATGTACGAAAGCTTTCGGGAAATTATGTCCCCATTCTTCTCACAATTTGTACATACTGTAGATTAAACAATTAATTGATTAATTGAAATCCAATCTATTGTTCATAGACTAAAATAAATGTGTTGCACACTTTGAGTATTGCGTATAAAGAATGAAGAGTTGAAGAGGCAGAAGAGGCACAGGGAACTGAAAGAGTTACACAAAGGAAGACCGAATGCAAGCAATGTGGGAGAGAGATTGAGAGATGAGGGAGAGTTTATTCCTTTCCCCTCCTCTGTTGTCCTTTTATTCTCCGAGGCTCAGACCTAGCGATGTGTATCTATAGATCTGGCATATCTTGGACTGATCCCTCCCCGGGGTTCCTCAAACTGCCCCTCTGTGTTTGGGCAAGCTTAAAAGAGAGCTGATAGTATTCAAAGTACCATGACAAGAGAGTGACGCACACAGTCGCTGAGTGTTTATCTTGACATCGGCAGCTGGGAGCGCAGCTTCAACACATGTCCGCCATCTCACGTTCCTGCGGCAGTGGTCCCAGACGCAAAACGGGCCATGAAAGGTGCTTCATAGGTCAACAGTGTTGGGCAAGTTACTTCCAAAATGTAATACATTATAGATTACTAGTTACTGTCATTTGAGAGTAATTAGTTATATAACAATATTACTGTCTCTGAATTGTAATGCGTTACACTACTTTTGCATTACTTTTGAGTTACTTTCACCAAAATAACAGCGGAAGTTTGACTTGGCAGCTAGCTTGTGAATTTCCCCACTGTATCAATAAAGTCTCATCTTTATCCACTTTAATACATCACAGATTATTCATAATATTTTGTATAATTAATATGAATATGCAAAGTAACTAAAGCTATAAAAAATAGATAAGTAAAACGTACAATAGGCAAGTACGAGAAAATTTAAATACTCAATTAAAAGTACTTTACAGTTGTATTGTAGTACAGCATTGTTGTAAAATGTTTGTTTAAAGCACTTGAATAAGAAATTAATGTTGTTTAGTTTAAAACAGTCTAAAGGAAATTGTCAATTATAGTGTGATTAAAACTCACTATTTATATTATTTACAGTACTTGATTTACAGCTGATATGTGAAAAGGTCCACAACCTTATTTGTTTAAAAGTAATTTAGTTTTACTGCGAACCGTCACAGAAAGTGCTTTTATTTTGAAGTAGCCTACACGGAAGTTGTCGGTTGTGTACCTTGTGTACTCTTGCTAGCTTACTGAGATGTAACTGTTATACATGTTGTTGATGCAACAAATCCTGTCTATGGATGCAACATGTCCGTCAAGCTAAGTTGCTCACTTTCTTGTTTGTAAAACTGCAACTGTAATAATTATTACCGTTCATGACAGAAACATATTGAACAGTAAATGGTCACAGTAAAAGACAAGCGTTTTTGGTCGTCATTCGAAGCAGTTCCACTACAGGCAAAGTTACTCTCCACGGCTGATAAACTGCAATGATTTACGTGTAGCAAGCCTAAATATTAATTCCCGACATGTTTAAATCTGTCAGCGGCTTGGACACACAGCTGTCCACGCCACGTATCGTTACCTGTTGGGACACAGATGTTATGAAATAATACGGCTTTTTTTTTCCTGTGAACAAATGCTTTGCGGTGTTGGGAAATTCTTAAAAATGTTGCGTTAAAATGCGTTGTAACTCGCGTTACTGAGATTGTAACGAGTAATAATATTACCGAAATGTAATTAGTAATGCGTTATATTACTGCGTTACAGCAAAAAGGAATACATTACTGTAATTGCGTTATTTTTGTAACGCGTTACTCCCAACACTGTAGGTCAATGGCTTGGTGATTTATAAGACAGTGAAGTAGCACACAATAACAATACACGGCACGGTGTACTCTGGTGTCACCTGAAGAGAAGCATTGAAGGTCCTGAAATTTCATCAGCTGGATCCGAGTTAAAGTGCCCCTAAGCCATGGGTAGATGGACTATAAAACTGTAGCAGAAAGCCTTAAGGGCCAGTCAGCTGTTAATTATGTTAATGTGCCAAAAGCGGTGGGTCTAATTTCAAACAGATTGTTCTAGTCAGAGAACAACAGGATGCATGTTGTAATTTAGACCAAACAAGATGCTTGCCTGCATTGCTGTCAGGATAGACTACCACACACCGAGCGGATGTGACTGAAACGGCCTTCAGGGAAGATGTGTGTCTAACTCGCGTTCATATCAGCATCACAGAGGATGGCTGGAAGGCCTTTCACATACAAAGCAGCCCATTGCTCCGCTTACTGCAGTTTGGATAAGCAATGATTGTGTTTGTGTTTGATTTGCTCATCTGCAGTTTAAGTATAAGGCAATTTATCTCTAGATATTTCAGTAATCTTGTAAACCAAAGTCAAAATTACAACATTTTATCAAATTTGCTCCATTTTGAGGTTCTTTCTAATTGAATGTGGCCAAAGAGGTGGTTAGGAATACAGATAAAGTACAGATTCAAAGGTTACAAAGTTTTATCCCACTGTAGATCATTTCACAGAGGGTCTCAAAGACAGCGTGATGTAGTTTTGGGAGAATGCTGGTTTGATGTGTGTTGTGTTGGCTGTGTTCCCAAATGAATGCAGGTGCATACATACTGTAAAGTGTAAACCTGAGGATGTGATTAACTGGATTACCAAAAAATTTCCACAGAGGGCCCAGACTCTCAGGGGCCACAGGTTTTCTGAGTTGGTTTTGATAACTGATTAATTGGTAAATGTGTTTGGTAATATGAGCCACTAAAGGAATGGACAAATTATGAAACAATACCAAGCTCAAAGTCTCAGAGTCATTTTGCAACCCTTTGTAGTCATTTTGCATCCCTCATTTTGCATCTATTTAGTCATTTTGCATGTCTTTGTAGTAAATTTGGGTCTCTGTGTTTATTTTTTGGGTCTCTTTGTAGTCGTTTTTGCATCGATTTTAGACGTTTCACCTTTCTATGTGGTGTTTTAAGTCGCTTTGTGTTCGTTTTAAATCTATTTTTAATCATTTTGCAACTCCTTGTGGTCATTTTGTGGTTGTTTTGCATCTATTTGTAGTGATATTTTGTTTCTCTGTATTCATTTTGCTTCCCTTTTTAGCGATTTATTGTCGTTTTAAAGTAATTTTGTTTCGTTTGTGCTCATTTAGCATGTCTTTGTGATCAATTTGTTTGTTTTTTTAGCAACCTTTTGTGAGTCAGGACCCCTGACCCCTTTGGGCCACTCCACCGAGGGGAAGTGAAAGGCTGGCCGACATAGAAAGGGGTGAGATGTGACGGATGCTTAAATATGGTAATAACAAAGAAAGTTTGAGAGAAAACTTATTAAACCTGCTTACTTTCTCACCTCCGCACAGCTGGCCAACTGCTGTGGGCGTGCTGATCTGATTGTAAAGAAGTTATAGAAATTGTCTGACACAGCCCCACCAATTCAGACGTTGGAAAGGTTTGGGTGTTATTGCCAACATACATGTTGGTGGTTTGTGGGGCTGTAGGCAAAACAGTGAAGCTGCCATGTGTAGGACGCTGTGTGCCCTGTACTTAATGCATACTTAAAGACAAAATCACAGAGTGGAAAGAACGGGGGCTCCAGAGGGTTCTTAGCTCATTTCTGTCCCTGATCTCCTGTAGGGTAAGTTGTCCCTGCTCATTCACACAATATGATGTCTTTATCTGTTAAAAACAAATCAACAAACAAAAAGAAACTATTAAAACGCATTGTATACTATTGAGTATTTGCTGGGAAAATCACAAAAAAAAGCAAAAAGCAGATGAGAATTTCAATTCATAAAAGTAAAAAAAAAGTTGTTGTAACACGGGCCCAGCAGCATAAACAGATCACTAGTACCTCCTGGTGTTCACTGAAGGAAATCCACCTGACACTTGCACACAACTTTGAGGGAGAATCTAAACTCAGCCCAGGGGTTATTTAAGCCCTTTTGTAGGGGTGCTGGAGCACCTCTAAACTTGATCTCGGCACCCCTTAAAAAATATATTTATATATTAAGTCTGTGTTTATTGTGAACTAAGGAGTTATTATTATTAAACTATTTAATTTGTAAAACCACCTCACCTTTGTAGTAATGGCCCTGTGGATCAGCATTGAAGTTTTGACTTTGAACTGTCGGTGTCTTTCTAGTTACATAGTTCAGTGTTTCCCCTACCATGATGGTCCAAAATGATGTTAAAACTGCACAGCTAGCACTGAGAATAACGTTTAAAAAGGTTAAAGGAGGATTCCGGCCAATTTTTACGTTAATCTTGATTGCTATAAATATGCGTAGCTGTAGCTACATGTACAAGCTTCCACTGAGCTAAAACGGCAGTTGTCGGGGCAGGTTTTAGAGTGCCTTTGTGCCTCTTAACAGACACAAAATGCAATTAAAATGTCTGTGCAACATGAACAGGGCCCTTACGTGACAACAAGATGCGTTTTCAACTCAGATATGGTTTTAATCCACCTACACTGTTTCAATGCTGCTGGTAGCTAGCTCGCCCTGTTAGCTGCTAGCTGCTAACTGCTAGCTGTTAGCTGTGTACAGCCAAAATATCACGTAACAGTTCCATGTGTATTTGTAGCTCATCCATTTTGTGTTTGATCGTTCTGGTGTTGGTGAGTTGGAGGCTTGGCAGTGTCGATCGGTGTGGTAGTTCCCTTAGCCGCGCTAGCAGGCACAACCTTGCTTCTCGGAGCGATCTGCACACTGTTTACCTTTTCCCGCTACACCGGGACTTCAGCGCAAGACAACAGATAGCCTTCTCTAACGTTTCCATGTAGTTACATAGTCACTGATATGGTGATAATCGCTGCAGTGCTCAATTACCTATTTTTGAGGGGGAATAAACTTCAAGTTTTCATTGCAAAGGCATGACCACTCTGGAGGACAGAGCCAGACCACCAGGCAGTCGCTGGATTGTTTTCAGGAGCGGGAGGCGACGAAACACACTTATCACGGACGACAGCTAGCAGCTAGCAGCTAACAAGGCGAGCCAGCTACCAGCAGGATTGAGACAGGGTAGGTGAATTAAAACAATGTCTGAGTTGAAAACACATCTTGTTGTTATGTAAGGGCCCTGTTCATGTTGCACAGACATTTTAATTGCATTTTGTGTCTGTTAAGAGGCACAAAGGCACTCTAAAACCTGCCCCGACAACTGCCGTTTTAGCTCAGTGGAAGCTTGTACACATAGCTGCAGCTACTCCGTGTTGCCTGCACCGATTCGGGTCGTTCTTTTTTTCAATTGAAAGTACACGCATATTTATAGCGATCAAGATTAACATACAAATTGGCCGGAATTCTCCTTTAAAAGTGTGCCAGGCACCCCTAAGGCTCTGATCCTAGAATCGGCCCTGACTCAGCACAAACAGTAAACGCACATGTATTTCTTCTAAAACTAATTGTTTTTTAAAAACCTGGCTCCAGCTGTAAACCTTTCTTTAATGTGTGAATTTGTTTCTCTTTCTGAGCGTAACACGGAGGAAACTTTTTTTTACTGGATCATTTGGAGACATCACAGAAGTCGCTCACTGATTCCTCCCCTGAGAAAGACTGTTAATGTGTGATTAGTGGTCGGGGTGTGTGTTGACGTCTGATTCTCTTCCATGGGGCTCTGCGCCGCACGCTATACCCTGACTCGGAGAAGCCAGACTGGGTGAGTGAGTCAGAGGAGACAGGGCACTTGTGGCCGGCTGTACAGCCAGCTGGGACTGCTGCGGTGAGGCTTTGGCTGTGGATAGCCTGACAGCTACTGTATCTGCAGCAATCTGCGGTCACATGTCCAGACCTCAAGTGACCAGAACTACGTTCTCATGGTCCTCAAAGAGGGAGATGAAGGAAAGTCCCAGGCAAAGTCATATCCGAGAGAAGCAGCTTTGTAATTCTTCCTGTAGAGGAAAGTGAAATTAGGGCTCAGTTGGCTTCTGAAGTCTTAAAAGTTATAAATGACTTGTTCCCTGTACCTGGGATTCTTAAAACCTCAAACAATGACAACTTCTTGACCACTTTCTTCCAGTTAACTGTTGATACAATACAGTAACGTGAACCTCATTAACTCTTAACCAGTGTATCTTTGTGTGTACTCTGTCCACAGCAATCCCACCATCAGTCCCTAAACGTAAATCTTTAAAATCATTCCTCGAAAGAACCAACCAAGCCTGCCTTGTTCCACCATCCAAATGTTTTCTTGAAAACTTGAAAACACTCAAATTTTGTTGTTGTTACTCAAAAGAAAAAAGAGTTTGAGAACAGCAACAAAAAGAGAGGGGAAACGTCCCGGATGTCAGGGAGTTATCCTGGAACTCTACTTCCGTTGATCCAGACTACCCAGTTAGTAACCCAGCCCCACAGCCCCAGACAGAAATGTGAACAATGGATAAAGCCAGGTTCACAATTATTGGTTCATATTGTTAACATATTAGAGTCAGAGGTTTTAATTAAGGGCATTTTGAATATCTCTTTATCACTCCATAAATCAGAAAATATTGTTACATAAATCAGGCTATGAATGATACATGAATCAAGCCCTGTGTAAAAAGCTTCAGAATACAGATGGGAATGAAAGTGGAAAGTGTGGTGTATGTAAGTGCTACTGAAGAGGAGATATCTGGCTCAGAGTCTGAGGAATACTCAGAAAACAGCCTTTAAATATAAGTATTGTAAACCTAGTCTGAAAGACGAAAATGATGGTTTTACATATACATTATGTTTAAATATGCAAGCAAGGCATTATCTAATGCTACCTTTTGGTGAATTTAAGAGAAATTTACAGGCACAAAGTGGGGTAAAATAAACATTTAAATGTGTATGTTGAATAATTTTTTCCCAATAGTCTCAAAACTCAAAATATGCGCTATGCGTATATAATAAAAATGCCTGTAGTGTCTCCCCTTAAGCCAACAAAATGCCTGGACCGGATGTTAGAGAGCGGGTCCTTTGAGGTTGACCATGAGTCACTGAAAAGGGGACAACACCCTCTTCCCCCCCACCCCACCCCCCCTCTCTCGGTCCCCTCCCACAGCTTTGAAGTGATGGCAGATTGTGCACACACAACATAAACCTTCCCTGCGACAAACGCTGTGATTTACAACCCAAAGCAAGGAAATGGCCTCTGAGACAGTTCCATTCAGTTTATAGGGCTGTTTTGTGGCTTTCCTTACCTCCGGACGGATGCTCTTTTGTGATGGCCACTTTGAGAATGCTGGAAATGAGGATTCCCAAAGCGGAGCCAGAACAAATGCCTGGCCAGGCAGCGAACTGAGGCTGACAGAGCTCAGGGCAGTTAGTCACACCCAAACTCACACTCTCACTGCTGTGTTCAGAGATCCACTGGCCAAATGTGACGAAATCCAGAGATAGGAGATCCTCTTTCACTGGCAGGGTTTACACTTCATGTGTGATCCAACTCCAAAAACTATAAACTGTAAAATTGTATAGCTTGTTCCATCCATCCATCCATCTTCTTCCGATTATCCGGTGTCAGGTCGCGGGGGAGCAGCTCCAGCAGGGGACCCCAAACTTCCCTTTCCCGAGCAACATTAACCAGCTCCGACTGGGGGATCCCGAGGCATTCCCAGGCCAGGTTGGAGATATAATCCCTCCACCTAGTCCTGGGTCTTCCCCGAGGCCTCCTCCCAGCTGGACGTGCCTGGAACACCTCCCTAGGGAGGCGCCCAGGGGCATCCTTACCAGATGCCCCGAACCACCTCAACTGGCTCCTTTCGACGCGAAGGAGCAGCGGCTCTACTCCGAGCTCCTCACGGATGACTGAGCCTCTCACCCTATCTCTAAGGGAGACACCAGCCACCCTCCTGAGGAAACCCATTTCGGCCGCTTGTACCCTGGATCTCGTTCTTTCGGTCATGACCCAGCCTTCCTGACCATAGGTGAGGGTAGGAAGGAAAACTGACCGGTAGATCGAGAGCTTTGCCTTCTGGCTCAGCTCTCTTTTCGTCACAACGGTGCGATAAATTTAATGTAATACCGCACCCGCTGCGCCGATTCTCCGACCAATCTCCCGCTCCATTGTCCCCTCACTCGCGAACAAAACCCCAAGGTACTTGAACTCCTTCACTTGGGGTAAGGACTCATTCCCTACCTGGAGTAGGCACTCCATCGGTTTCCTGCTGAGAACCATGGCCTCAGATTTAGAGGTGCTGATCCTCATCCCAACTGCTTCACACTCGGCTGCGAACCAATCCAGTGAGTGCTGAAGGTCACAGGCCGATGATGCCATCAGGACCACATCATCTGCAAAGAGCAGCGATGAGATCCCCAGCCCACCGAACTGCAACCCCTCTCCACCCCGACTACGCCTTGATATCCTGTCCATAAATATTACAAACAGGATTGGTGACAAATCGCAGCCCTGGCGGAGGCCAACCCTCACCTGAAACGAGTCCGACTTACTGCCGAGAACCCGGACACAGCTCTCGCTTTGGTTGTACAGAGATTGGATGGCCTTGAAAGAGACCCCCTCACCCCATACTCCCGCAGCACCTCCCACAGTATCTCCCGGGGGACCCGGTCATACGCATTTTCCAGATCCACAAAACACATGTAGACCGGTTGGGCATACTCCCAGGCTCCCTCCAGGATCCTTGCGAGAGTAAAGATCTGGTCCGTTGTTCCACGACCAGGACGGAATCCACATTGTTCCTCCTCAACCCGAGGTTCGACTATCGGCCAAACCCTCCTTTCCAGCACCTTGGAGTAGACTTTACCAGGGAGGCTGAGAAGTGTGATACCCCTGTAATTGGCACACCCTCTGGTCCCCCTTTTTTAAAGGGGAACCACCACCCCGGGTCTGCCACCCTTTGGCACCGTCCCCAGACTTCCACGCAATGTTGAAGAGGCATGTCAACCAGGACAGCCCCTCCACACCCAGAGCCTTGAGCATTTCTGGACGGATCTCATCAATCCCTGGGGCTTTGCCACTGTGGAGTTGTTTGACTACATCAGTGACTTCCACCTGGGAAATTGACAATGATCCCCCATCATCCTCCAGCTCTGCCTCTAACATAGAGGGCGTATTAGTCGGATTCAGGAGTTCCTCAAAGTGCTCCTTCCACCACTCTATTACCTACTCAGTTGAGTTCAACAGTGTCCCATCCTTAGTGTACACAGCTTGGATGGTTCCCCGCTTCCCCCTCCTGAAGTGGCGAACAGTTTTCCAGAAGCACCTTGGTGCTGACCGAAAGTCCTTCTCCATGTCTTCTCCAAACTTCTCCCACACCCGCTGCTTTGCCTCTTTCACGGCAGAGGCTGCAGCCCTTCGGGCCCTTCGGTACCCTGTAACCGCCTCCGGAGTCCTCTGGGATAACATATCCCGGAAAGACTCCTTCTTCAGTCGGACGGCTTCCCTGACCACCGGTGTCCACCACGGTGTTCATGGGTTACCGCCCCTTGAGGCACCTAAGACCCTAAGACCACAGCTCCTCGCCGCAGCTTCAGCAAGGGAAACTTTGAACATTGTCCACTCGGGTTCAATGCCCCCAGCCTCCACAGGGATGCACGAAAAGCTCCGCCGGAGGTGTGAGTTGAAAGTCTGTCGGACAGGGGCCTCCTCCAGACGTTCCCAATTTACCCGCACTACCCGTTTGGGCTTACCAGGTCTGTCCAGAGTATTCCCCACCCCTGACCCAACTCACCACCAGATGGTGATCAGTTGACAGCTCCGCCCTCTCTTCACCCGAGTGTCCAAAACACACGGCCTCAGATCAGATGAAACGATTATAAAATCGATCATTGACCTTTGGCCTAGGGTGCTCTGGTACCAAGTACACTTATGAGCATCCCTATGTTCGAACATGGTGTTTGTTATAGACAATCCATGACTAGCACAGAAGTCCAACAACAAACAACCACTCTGGTTTAGATCAGGGAGGCCGTTCCTCCCAATCCCGCCTCTCCAGGTGTCTCCATCATTGCCCACGTGCGCGTTGAAGTCCCCCAGCAGAACAATGGAGTCCCCCACTGGAGCCCCATGCAGGACTCCATTCAAGGTCTCCAAGAAGGCCGAATACTCCGAACTCCTGTTTGGTGCATATGCACAAACAACAGTCAGAGTTTTCCCCCCCACAACACGCAGGCGCAGGGAGGCGACCCTCTCGTCCACCTGGGTAAACTCCAACGTAGCGGCGCTCAGCCGGGGGCTTGTGAGTATCCCCACACCCGCCCGGCGCCTCACACCCTGGGCAACTCCGGAGAACAAAAGAGTCCAACCCCTATCCAGGAGTACGGTTCCAGAACCGAGACTATGCGTAGAGGTAAGCCCCACCAGATCTAACCGGTAGCGCTCCACCTCCCGCACCAGTTCCGGCTCCTTCCCCCACAGAGAGGTGATGTTCCACGTCCCCAGAGCCAGCGTCTGCTGCCCGGGTCTGGTCCGTCGAGGCCCCTGACCTTTACTGCCACCCGTGTAGCAGCGCACCCGACCCCAGCGGTTCCTCCCACAGGTGGTGGGCCCATGGGCTGGAGAGATGGCAGCCACGTAGCTTTTTCGGGCTGTGCCCAGCCGGGCTCCGTGGCAAACCCGGCCACCAGGCGCTCGCCGACGAGCCCGCCATCTGGGCCTGGCTCCAGACGGGGGCCCCGGGCTTCTTCCGGGCAGGGTCACTCCATCTCTACCTCGTTTATTCCTTGGGGTTTTTGAACCATTCTTTGTCTGGCCCCTCACCTGAGACCACTTTGCCTTGGGAGACCCTACCAGGAGCACACAGCTCCAGACAACACAGCCCTCAGGTTCACAGAGACACACAAACCTCTCCACCACGATAAGGTGATGGTTCACGGAGAATATAGCTTGTTGGTTTTTGGAAATATTTTTTACGTCAACTACAGTTGGAACTGATTCACCCAGTTAGTTAAAGTTAAAGTTAAAGGATGCATATTTTGTATGGGCTGAAATATGTGCCAGAAACCAGAAACTGAATTTGAATAATTTATATTTGAATTTGAATTGCTAAACTTGAATAATTGCATTGAAAAACTGAATTTGAATCACATAATTTGAAATTGTATTGTTTAATTTGAATCATTGCATTGAAAAACTGAATCTGAATAGTATAATTTGAAATTGAATTAATTCGTTTGTAACTGAATTCCAATAAAATTTGATCTTCACTGAAAATTCAACTCTATATATCCTCACATTCAGTTCTCACAATTCAGATTCAGATCAGTAAATTCAATTTCAAGTTACTGAGACAGACATCCGGGTACTTGGAGGATGAAGGAAGAGCAATCGAGCGCAGATTGATAGGTAGAGTTCAGTGGAGTGGCGCAGGATCATCAGCACTAAAGATGACAAACTGTTTATGGATGTTGGAACGTAAGAAATGACAAAAAACAAACAGCAAGGGATAACAGTTCACAGGTGAGAACGTTTTTTATGATATATATGCCGCCTTGGACCTGCAATCTGAGATCTGGCTGCAGCGCGAGGTGGTGAGTTCCGTGGCCCGGCGGCAGCGTCTCTTTCCCCGGGCAGGAACACCGCTTCGCCTCGCTGCTGCGCCGGTCCCCGCTGATCCAGATCGGACCGGCCAAAGACAGAGTGGTGATCGGCAGGATCTTCCACGTAGTCCAGGACGACCTGTATGTAGATTTCGGCTGGAAGTTCCACTGTGTTTGCCGGCGGCCTGCGGCCGGAGAGAAGCTGAAGCGGAGCAGCAGAGTCCGTTTGCGGCTGCAGGATCTGGAGCTCACTGCCCGCTTCCTGGAAGCCAAAACCGACACCACGCTGCTGGAGGCCCGGGCCGTACTGCTGGGACAGCTGGAGGGAAGGGAAGCCCGGGAGAACTAGAACCAGGACTCAGCGGAGCGGACTGTCAAAGCCTGCTGAAGTTTAAATTACAGGTTTCCTAAAGGGTGTCTGGCGGGACTCTGACTGTGGACATGATTTTAAGTCTCGTTAAATAAATAACTACATGCAGAAATAAATGAATAAATAGTGGAGGAGTGCCTGAACATTTCAGTCTGTTTAAACTTCACTTTGAAGCAGAACCTCTTAGTTCAGAAGGGTGAAGTTTCTGTTTGGACTCAGATCTGTGAACTGATTACAATAAATTTTTATAAACACATGAATTAGTCTCTTTGTTTTGTTTGTTACTGCACATGATGATAAAGCTACACTTTTAAATCACAAACAAAACTAACTTTAATATATAAACACAAGGAAGGAGACAAACGATTTAGATATTAGAGTTGCTGATGTACAAAGTAAACCAATGCAATTAAAATGTTTAAATTAATTAACATGTATTCAAATATGGATTGTCACACTACTTTGCATGCAGTAGGCTAAGGTAAGTAGCGATAGTTCATTTTAAGTTTACTTAAAGGAGAATTCCGGCCAATTTTTACGTTAATCTTGATCGCTATAGCTACGCGAGTACTTTCGATAGAAAAAACCCCGACCCGAATCAGTGCAGGTAACACTGAGAAGCTGCAGCTACGTACTACAGGCGTCCCCTGAGCTAAAACGGCAGTGCTCGGGGCAAGTTTTAGAGTGCCTTTGTGCCTCTTAACAGACACAAAATGCAATTAATATGTCTGTGCCACAAGAACAGGGCCCTTACGTGTCAACAAGATGCGTTTTCAACTCAGACATTGTTTAAATTCACCTACCCTGGTCCCTGTCTCGATCCTGCCAGTAGCTAGCTTGCCCTGCTAGCTGATAGCCGTTAGCTGCTAGCTGCCGTTTGGTGAGTGTATTCCGACAGGCTTCTGTGATAATCATCCCAAAAACAATCCACGGAGCGGTGGTGGTGTGGCTATGTCCTCCAGAGGACAGGTCATGTCATGTCTTGAAGTGTATTCCCCTAAAAAAAAACAATAGTGCGGTAGTAGCTGTTAGCTGCTAGCTGCCCTCCGTGAGTGTGTACAGCCAGATAACTGTTAGCCGTTAGCTGCTAGCTGCCGTCCGGTGAGTGTATTCAGCCAGGCATCTGTGATAATCATCCCAATAAAAATCCACGGAGCGCCCGGTGGTGTGGCTATGTCCCCCAGTTACTGAAGGCTACCTTTAGCTTGTGCTTGGAGCAGCAAGTTCATCTGCCTGTTTCCCCTCTGTCTGTCAGTCTCGTTCTTTCCAACTCTTGAGGCTAGTTCTTCGTCTGTATACTCTGGTTCGAATAAATAAGGATGACCATCAAACGCAAAAGGCTCTTCCGTGTGTTGCATATCTGCTATATTCTTCATACTCCAAGCTTCTTCCGTTATAAACAACTCCGCTTTTCACTCTTCACACACACTACGCTCCAATCTGCAAATTACTGTTTACCTTTTTCTGCTACAACTGAATTCCCAGGAGACCGCGCGATGCAACAGCTAGGCTTCAGTAACGCTATTACTGTGCAAGCCACAGACATCGTTTATCCCGTTTCCATGTAGTAGAATGTACATAGGATAGTCACTGATATGGTCATAACCACTACAGTGCTCAATTACCTATTTTGAGGGGGAAATAATCTAAACCTTTTCGCTGCAAAGGCATGATCTGTCCTATGCAGGATATCCACCAACCCACCGGGCGCCCGTGGATTTTTTATTGGGATGATTAGCACAGATGCCTGGCTGAATACACTCACCGGATGGCAGCTAGCAGCTAACGGCTAACAGCTATCTGGCTGTACACACTCACGGAGGGCAGCTAGCAGCTAACAGCTACTACCGCACTATTGTTTTTTTTTTTAGGGGGAATACACTTCAAGACATGACATGACCTGTCCTCTGGAGGACATAGCCACACCACCACCGCTCCGTGGATTGTTTTTGGGATGATTATCACAGAAGCCTGTCGGAATACACTCACCAAACGGCAGCTAGCAGCTAACGGCTATCAGCTAGCAGGGCAAGCTAGCTACTGGCAGGATCGAGACAGGGACCAGGGTAGGTGAATTTAAACAATGTCTGAGTTGAAAACGCATCTTGTTGACACGTAAGGGCCCTGTTCTTGTGGCACAGACATATTAATTGCATTTTGTGTCTGTTAAGAGGCACAAAGGCACTCTAAAACTTGCCCCGAGCACTGCCGTTTTAGCTCAGGGGACGCTTGTAGTACGTAGCTGCAGCTTCTCAGTGTTACCTGCACTGATTCGGGTCGGGGTTTTTTCTATCGAAAGTACTCGCGTAGCTATAGCGATCAAGATTAACGTAAAAATTGGCCGGAATTCTCCTTTAAGTGGAAGAATGTGACTAATAAACCTAGGCCTACTAACACCAGGCATTACATTTTGAACATTGTGAACAGGTAGATTATATTATCTATGAGTCTCTGTGTCAAGGCGAGGCTGTGCTCCAAAACGTTTGTGCTGGCCGAAGAGGAGTCCTGTGTATCTGCGCCACTGAACGCTAGCTATCGATCTGCGCTCGATTGCTCTTCCTGCATCCTCCAAGTACCCGGATGTCTGTCTCAGTAACTTGAAATTGAATTTGCTGATCTGAATCTTAATAGTGAGAACTGAATGTGAGGATATATAGAGAGTTGAATTTTCAGTGAAGATCAAATTTTATTGGAATTCAGTAACAAACGAATAAATTCAATTTCAAATTATACTATTCAGATTCAGCTTTTCAATGCAATGATTCAAATTAAACAATACAATTTCAAATTATGTGATTCAAATTCAGTTTTTCAATGCAATTATTCAAGTTTAGCAATTCAAATTCAAATATAAATGATTCAAATTCAGTTTCTGGTAGCACATATTTCAGCCCATAATTTTGTTCTATCTCATGAAACTAGAAATCTTTTGTCACAAAAAGTGTATGTACAATTTCGAAAAGTAACTATGAGCTATAATGTTTGAGTCCTTATGAGGCATGTACACTGTTGTCTATATGCATATTATGGTGTGTTTACAGTTAGTTACCTTAATTACACTATCATTAAATTTGTAATACAGACTTGTCACACTATTTTTGGGATATTTATAATACAAGAAAGAACATTCCCCTACTTGAGTAAAATTCTGAGGTATGTGTACTTTACATGAATACTTCTATATTACAATTCAGAGGGAAATATTATAAATATTGTTGTATAATAACAGCTATAATGCAGTCCCATACAACACTACTGCAAACTACACCCTCAGTTATCAACATAAATGAATACCTCACTGACAGTGTCACTGAAAATTGAAAATTATTGTTGTAATGAAGCTTAGCGTAAGTTCATCCACAAAGACTATCTTGTACTCACTCCATTCTCTCCCTCTTCTCCTGCTTCAAGCAGCAAGGGATTGGGGGGAAAGTACAATATACAGATAAACAAACATTAAATAAATATAAGTAAAGAGAATAAATAGTAAAACGTTCTTTTTATTTTTTATTTCATGTTTATTTGAATGAGGACAGGTGCTACGACATAGATATTTGTGCAACAAATCTCCATTGTACAGCATCACAGCATTTACAGCTATTGCTAATTTCCAATGCCCGTCCCTAGAAGGGCTTTTCAAACATGTATATGTAGTATTGCACATTTATTTATTGCATGGTTTATCAATCCTGGTGTGTGTGTGTGTGTGTGTGTGTGTGTGTGTGTGTGTGTGTGTGTGTGTGTGTGTGTGTGTGTGTGTGTGTTGTCCATGTGGAGTACTGGGAGCAGTGCTGATAGTAGAGTCTGACAGCAGCAGGAAGGAAAGACCTGCGGTATCTCTGCTTGTCACCCTTGTCAGCTGATTAGGGGGTATTTACTCTTTTAGTTAAACCAACCAGAGTTAGCCACAATCTCTGCTGGCAAATCACATTCTTGCGGTCAATATTTAAATGTTTTCCTCTTTGTTGCTGTCAGCTCTGATCAGCGCTAATTAAAAACTTCAGACAAGAAGGCCCCAACAAAAGAAGAGCTCAAGGCTAAATATGTGGACTCTAGCTCAGAGACTTGAGACTTGACTTAGACTCTAGCTCAAAAACTTGTGAGCATCTCTGATATGTAAAGTACCTGCTTAGGCTTTAAAATGACAGTATAAAGATGTATAAACACGTTATTGCACAATGTACTGTATACATTACATAAAATATATTACACTTGGCTTGGTTGAATTCAACGGCATTCAACCATCAAATTGAATGCTTCGCGTCGGGGTCCTGATCACCCTGTTGGGGTTGTATTTGCTATAATGACTGCCTCGCAGTCCCTTACATAAAAGACATGTACAGTAAGATGGTTTGGTGTTACAGGCTTGTTGTACCGAAAATGTTTTCTGACATCCAATCCAAATGTAAACTAAAGGCTCTCCTCAGCAGGATTTACACCTGCTGCCACTCCCACTCACTCACAGGTCAATACTATCAGTTTTAAAGGTCCTGCCCAGCCACACAGGGGTTCCCTATTGTGGCTGATTAGACATCTGGTCAGGGTGGAGATATGCTGGAGCTACATAAGGTCACTAAACTTCACCAACCAATAAGAATGACAAAGGTACAACTTCTGCCTGAACAGATGCAACAAAACTAAGAAAGGATGGTAAGATAGATGTTAATCTAACACTGTGTGGGTGCATCATAGGTGTGTTGGGCCTCTAAACTTAATAAATCTCTCTAAATCTAAATCAAAGGTGTAGGCCTATTGGGCATTTTACAATGAAAATCAGTTAAACATACTATTGAAATTGTGAATAAACATGTATGTGGTGAAAAAACTCATGATTGAGCCTTTAGTGACAAACAAGCTGCAATGATTCAAAATAATCATTAGAGGGCAGCATTTCCTAGGAAATCCATGTAAGTGATTCTTCCAACCAGTGTACTCTGTGAGACTGACTAAATGTATTCCTTTTCAGTTGGTTAGTGCTTGTCCAAAGAACTATTTTTGTTAATCTAGCACTATAGTAGTAAGTGTGATAAAGTGCTGTGGTTTCTAACCTGGGGGTCAAGAAGAAAATGAGGGGCAGCAGATACTTCTGTGACACTAAATAATGTTTTTTTTTTCAAAATGTTATCTTTTTTGTGTGTGAAATACTAAATACTTTCACCTCTTCAGGCCTCTAAAAATCCCTCAAATTAAACAATCTGAATACTCATCAACAGGTATAAACAACCTGAACCTTAGCGTACCTGGGACGCAGAGCGTACCTGGGACACAAAGCATACCTGGGACACAGAGCGTACCTGGGACACAAAGCATACCTGGGACACAGAGCGTACCTGGGACGCAGAGGGTACCTGGAACACAGAGTGTACCTGGGACACAGAAGGTACCTGGGGCACAGAGTGTACCTGAGACACAGAAGGTACCTGGGGCACAGAGTGTACCTTGGACACAGAAAGTACCTGGGACACAGAGGGTACTTGGAACGCACAGGGTAACTGGGACACAGAGCGTACCTGGGACACAGACGGTACATGGGACACAGAGCGTACCTGGGACACAGAAGGTACCTGGGACACAGAGGGTACTTGGGACGCATAGGGTAACTGGGACACAGAGCGTACCTGGGACACAGAGGGAACCTGGGATGCAGAGGGTATCTGGGACACAGAGGGTACCTGGGACACAGAGGGTACCTGGGATGCACAGGGTAACTGGGACACAGAGCGTACCTGGGACACAGAGGGAACCTGGGACGCAGAGGGTACCTGGGACACAGAGGGTACCTGCGACACAGAGGGTACCTGGGATGCACAGGGTAACTGGGACACAGAGCGTACCTGGGACACAGAGGGAACCTGGGACGCAGAGGGTACCTGAGACACAGAGGGTACCTGGGACACAGAGGGAACCTGGGATGCACAGGGTAACTGGGACACAGAGGGTACTTGGGACACAGAGGGAACCTGGGATGCACAGGGTAACTGGGACACGGAGGGTACCTTGGACACAGAGGGAACCTGGGATGCACAGGGTAACTGGGACACAGAGGGTACCTGGGACACAGAGGGAACCTGGGATGCACAGGGTAACTGGGACACAGAGGGTACCTGGGACACAGAGGGAACCTGGGATGCACAGGGTAACTGGGACACAGAGGGTACCTGGGACACAGAGGGAACCTGGGATGCACAGGGTAACTGGGACACAGAGGGTACCTGGGACACAGAGGGAACCTGGGATGCACAGGGTAACTGGGACACAGACGGTACCTGGGACACAGGGAACAGTTGACCAGTTTGCTGCCCTGAGAACAGCCTGCAGTGCTGTGAAAGCCACAGAGAGTGTGGCTGAATAGACTGTCACGAGCTCCGTGATGGCTGATAAGATAAGAGGACAAAGTCACCACTGTACTCCAGCAGAGGGCTGCCTTTACCTTGTCCACTCTACATGCATGGGAGTGAAGTCAACTGATTTGGGGCCATATGATTACAACTTGACATGACTTTAACAAAGTAATTTAGTTATTCATGGCAAAGCCTGTCGTTCAGATTAACTCTTTGATCCACATGTGTGTCAATCAGGGAACAGATTGTTCAGGAGCATGATTTTGTTGAAAGATTCTCTCCCATTTCCAAATCCGGAATCGCAGATTTAATTCATGACTAATGCAAACAGACATTTCCATAAAATAGTGTTTACTGTCGAAGCTTGCCCAATGGGGCTAACATTTGAACTGGCCACACGGAGGTGGAGCATGCCAATGAACCAAGTATGTGTAGTTTCTCAATATGCAAAAAGATAAGACATTTTTTTCACATTTGTATATATTACTCATACATCCATAATATGATGTTATGAATGAGCCAGCTGATAATTAGAACCAAGGAACAGCACACACTTTGGTTATATTTCTTTGATTTAGATCCTACTTATTTTTGAACATACCAGCCAAACACTGAAATTCAAACATTAAAATGAGAAAATAATTTACAGAAAAAATGAATGAATATGTATACTAAAAAAGATAAAAAGATACTAAACAATCAAATGGGCAAAGAGACTCATTTTGATTACAAATGTGCTGGTTCACTGAACATATCAAAATGACTCAACAGTATACTAGTATACAGTATAATGATCACTAACATACCAATACTGTATCAGTCAAATCTACACACAGCATCATAATGAATCACTGAGATCTGGACAGCAACATCATATTTAAATGAGTCTTATATTATCCACTAAAACTGGTGAGTTCATCTAAACAACATGTACCCTATAAACATGTGGGTAACCATCCCAGGCTGCACATGTTATCACAAAGGAATGCATGAGGCAATATGATCAAACCATAATCTTATGGCCGCCCTATCAAACTTTCCTCTTTTCCTCCTCTTCCCTCTGTGATGGTAGATGCTAGATCGGATCAACTAGACATGTACAATATTTCTTTCTGAGATGTAGCGGAGTAGAAGTAGAAAGTGGCATGAAAAGAAAAAACTCAAGTAAAGTACAATTACCTCAACATTTGGACTGAAGTGCAGTACTTGAGTAAAAGTACTTAGTTACATTCCACCACTGTACATGTGCAATATACATGCAATAAAGACGCTCATTAACATTCCTGTTTGTAAGACCATACCAGGAGGAGAGAGAAGGCCAGAGAGCCTGGTTAGGGCATTCAGCCTGTTGGGAGGCGGTGCAGAGGCCCAGAGGCCCGCGGAGCCCCAGAGGCCCGCGGAGCCCCAGGGGTTGCTCATGGCCACTGAGCCATGATGCAGCCACACACAGAGACAATAGGTGGCAGCACCTCCAGCCCTGGGACCAACCACGAATGACAATCCTTCTGAGAGTCTGTCTCTTTTCTTCCTCTCCATCTATCCACCTCATGTTGTTAGGGATCGACTGATACTGTTCTTTCAAGACCGATACTGATTATAAGTAGTTAATGAAACCGATTTTGGAATGTTACATATTCCAACCCAACACTTTTTATGCTTTAAGCAAGTATTTAATAAATTAGAAACTTTCAACATAATACCCAGTAACAGACAGTCAGACAGTGTTGTGAGGGGGACATTAAGTCAGACAGTCAGAGGGACAGACACAGAGCTGTAGCCGAGCCAAAGTAGAACACTTTTTTAACTTTATTGGTTATCAGGCAAATAAAACGCCGAAAACTGCCCAAAAAAATGGCCCGATAATCAGGCGGGTCACATAAAGATAGGGCTGCACTTTATATGTTTATTTTATCGTTATCGCGATATCAACTTGCACAATAAACACATTGTGAAAGGCTGCGACACATTGCAAAACCTTTTTTTTATGTAGTTGAAAGAGAGCATTAGTAGAAAATTGCACTTTATACTTAAGTAAGTAAAGTTTGTTTTTATAGCACTTATCACAGACAGTCACAGGGTTTCACAGAAAGAATAAGAATAATACATTAAATCAAATCAATAATCATTAAAAGCACAACAAAACCACAGTATATCATAATAAAACACAAAAGCATAAGATACAATGATACAAAATGTACCTGTCGTTCTTTTTTTAACCATTCTTTTTTATGTTCAATTCAGTTTGTTCAATAAAATATTTTAAAATAAAATAATTTTTTGTTGCTTTTTTTTTTAAAACAACAATCAATTTGTTATATTTTAGCAGAATACTGAAAGCAGCAGAAATACAGATCTGAGTACACTTCAATATCAGTTTATTTTTCGGGGGTAATATCATTAACGCGATATTCAACATTAACAAAGATTTTCCTCATATCGATGCAGCCCTACCTTACTGTAAGATGCCAAGCTGCCTCTTAGACTCTGGCGTGTTTCTTTGTATGTGTGTGAAAAAACGACATGAGAGCCTCATATGAGAGAGGGATGAGAGAGTCATGGGGGAAGAATGAGTGTGGAGGCCATGAAGGGATGAAGCCTCACACTGAGGACTTCATTTCAGCTCCAGGATGAGAAGGTAACTCAGTACATTGTAAGGCACACTTACTTTAATTTAATTCATTTAATTTATACTTTTTATTGATCCCCAGTGTGTAAATGTTCAGTCTGTTGGAACACGCTACACATAGGCCTGGAATACACACACATGCTCAGGTCCTATACATGCACTAATGGAGAAATGTTTGCCACTGCTGGACAGGTGCCACGAGCAGTTGGGGGGGTTCGGTACCTTGCAAAAGAGCACCTTTGCAGTGCCCAGGAGGTGAACTGGCATCTCAGTGGGGAGTGAAATTGAAGTAGAGAGACAGACACAGAGCTGAATTGTTATTTTGATCGGTTATAAGGCAAATAAAATGCCCCATACCTCCCAATAATACCCCAGGGCCAATAATCAGTATAACCCTACTTTTTGTCTCTGCTCACACTCTGTACTTTAGTCCGTACGGGGACTTGAAACAACAACCCTCCAGTTCCCATCCCAGCTCCCTACAGACTGAGCTGCTGCCACGGACTTAAGGGTTTCTTCTGTAAATAGGGCTGGGTACCGAACTTCGACACTTTAAGGCACCGACCGAATTTATTTATTAATTTTTTATTCATCTCAAACCATCAACGGCATGTAATCCTACTAACTCCAGCTGTTTCTCTATAATTACCTCCATATATTACAGCTGAAGTACGAGGTAAAACCTCAAGTATTACTCTTTAATTCAACAAAGTACCATGTAGTTATGACTGTTTAGGATGGTAACAACTCAGTTAAAATTGTGTACTTCCTAAGAAATATGCAACTAATCTTAAGAAATACCTCCTCAATTACCCAGCACTAAAAAAATTACATAGTAATAATATTTCATTATTAGGTAAATTCCATAAATACCATGTAAATACTTGTTAATTAGGGGTAGGGTTGGGTATCGTTTTTTTTTTTTTTCGATTCCGGTGCTAAATCGATACTTTTAAAACGGTGCCGGTGCCTAAACGGTGCCTGAACCGGTACTTTTCAATAAAGTTAAAAAAAAAAGAAGAAGAAAAAAAATAAGCGTAGTAAACAACAGTCAGTGACTTGTTTATTGCTAAGGCCATGGTCAAAATTAAAGATTTAATAATAATGTAATAACTATAACAATAACAATAACTTATTTCACCAGTAAATTGCTGTTGAACCCCAGATGGGAAAAGGGTATTTTACAATTACTGTGAATGCACCACGAGGCTACCTGTTTTAAGTGAATCTGTGTGGTTTAATTCCGACAATGGCAGCTGCAAGTGAACGCACCGTCTGTGTTGTTTAATTCCGACAATGGCAGCTGCGAGTGAACGCACCGTCTGTGTTGTTTAATTCCGACCATATAAACATACTGTATATCTATGAATTGCGACAACGGCAGCTGCTGCGCTGCAGAGCAGACTGTTCCATCCCGCTGTAGAAGTCCTCCACAGTGAAATACAGTCACACTTTACACTGTTTAATGTTAGCGGTCAGCATTTTAACCGTGATTAATCCAGCTGCTAGCTAAAGGTAGGCTAACGTTACATGCTGTCAGGTGTAGTGTAAAGTCGAGCACCGAAATGAGGCACCGAAACTTTCGTTCTTATTCGGTCTCGTTACTGGGTGGGGGGGGGATATAGTATATATTAGATATTTTCCGGGGCAATACTGTATCGATAAACAGACGCCAAGTATCGAACCATTCTTATATATGTGTTGGTCAGTTTGTCTGCTTGATTATCCCATTTTGCAGCAATAAAAATTGAAGTGAGATGAACAAACGAGAAATGTACTGTATCTTTTTAGATAAAACAGATGTTGACAAAGTTTCTTTTTGGGGACATAATTTGAAGTTGGAAAAAAGGTAATAAATTCAATATATCGCAGAATATTGCAATATGTTTGTTGTGATGATATTGTATGAGGCCTCTGGTGATTCCCACCCCTACTGTATACTGTATATAGGGCAGGGCAATAAATCAATATTATATCGATATCGTGATATGAGTATAGATATCGTCTTAGATTTTGGATATCGTAATATCGTGATATGACACAAGTGTTATCTGTCCCTGGCTGGTTTCAATGGCTGGATGCAACTAACTAAAGTGATGTAATTTTTTGAACTTACCAAACTGTTCTAGCTTTTCTATTATATGCCTTTACCCACTTAGTTATTATATACACATTAATGATGATTATTTATCAAAACTCTCATTGTGTAAATATTTTTTTGTAAGTACCAATTGTCAACCCTACAATATCGCTGCAATATCGATATTGAGGTATTTGGTCAACAATATTGTGATATTAGATTTTTTTCCATATCGCCCAGCTCTAAGGGTCTTCAACGTTTTTTAAACCAAGGACTCCTTAACTGAAAGAGACCCCAGAGGGCCCACAGACCCCCTACTACATATATTGTATAAGATAAAGTTCCAAATTAAACTGGGCATACAATAATGTGTAGGGTGGCCTATTATTAAAATAATAATTGCTGGCATGATTTTATGAATCATGTTTTAATGTTAGACATACACAGACACCCAGTGAATCCTTAAGATGAACTGGATCTATGGATGGCTACCTTAGTGGCTACCTATAGGCCAGTAGCCTATCATCAGTGGGGATTTATATTTGCTAATAATATGTTGGATTCACGTTAAGACATTTTAATTTGAAAACAACTTTCAAAAATGAAGGGAGGCCCCCCTGCAGTGACTCTGAGGACCCCCTAGAGGTCCTGACCCCCTGTTGAAGATTTCTGGTATATCTTATCTATTCCTGAGTTCATATTTTAAATATTAAAATCTCACAGCAAATCTGTGACCAAGTTGGGTTCCAGCATAGAACAACTGTACACAATGCACTCTGGGTGGGGGGAACACTGAAGCTCACTTTCTTCCTTCTCTTAACGTCACTTTCCTTAAAAATAACAATGAACTTAAAAAATGAAAAAAGAAAAACACTGAATGAGCATCTAGCACAGACAGTGTTACTCTCAATCAGATCTACACAAATCACATACTAAATGCTGTTTGCCTATATGCAACACAGCAGGGGTGATTCTAGGATCAGGGGTGATTTAAGGGTGCCTGGAACCCTTTAAACCTAACGTAACATTTTTGAAACATTATTCTACAGTGCTAACTGTGCATTGTAACATCATTTTGGACCATCATGGGAGGGGAAACACTGAACTATGTAACTAGAAAGACACCAACAGTTGTGGGAAAACTTCCTTTAACTGATCCACAGGGCCATTACTACAAAGGTGAGGGGGTTTTACAAATGGAATAGTTTATTTTTCTATGGATAAGCAGACATTTCCAAAATGCAGCATCAATAACTTTTAAAAATTTGAGATTTATGTGATTTTGACCAATGGCTGACAAGCACTATTTTCTGAAAATGGCTCGAAATGTTTTCTGAATGAACTCGGCATCATCTACTGTATAATCTGGGTTTAGTTTCACGCTGCTGGGATATTCCTAGAGCAGAACTCTTTAACTCACAATAGATGAGCAGTAAAAAAAGGGCTACAATCGCCCCTGCAGCACAGCCTATCAGTGGCTGCTGCACAGAATTAAAAGTTCCAAGTCAGTTGAAAAAGGATGGGAATAAACAAAGCATGAATTATGAAGATTGCTTGCTGTCTACTTTTTAAATCAACTAAAGGGTCTGTCTGTTTGGTTTAGTTAAAGGTCTGAGAGTTCCTTGATGATCTGTCTGCCCACTCACAGAATCCCAAAAGGAAGAAAAAAACAATACAATTACAGCTCTTTTTCGAACTACAAGAAACTTTGATGTAACACTGTACAAAAAACAAAAAACATTGCTTTTCTGCAACTGATGCAAATGTGTGTGTGTGTGTGTGTGTGTGTGTGTGTGTGTGTGTGTGTGTGTGTGTGTGTGTGTGTGTGTGTGTGTGTGTTCCAAGTGTGATAATTAAACCAAAACTGGCTCCGCTAGACACGGTTAACTGTAAAGCTCGTGAAAAATCGAACAATAAATGAAACTTTAGCTAACCCCCCCCATCGGCAACTGCTGGATAGAGTTAGCCCGGCCCATCTGGTGCAGCAAATGGCCCAACTCACCAGGGAGCGAGGGGAGTGAGAGAGGGGGAGATGGTGAAGGGGGGAGACAGAGAGAGAGAGAGAGAGAGAGAGAGAGAGAGAGAGGGGGGGGTCGGATTGAAAACAGATCAGCAGCCTGAAGATCTCAACACCGCCGCATGTCTCTGCAACAACTGCCGAGTGAAGCCAAACAGCTTTTTTTATTCCCAAACTTTTACGCTTACTCTAGAAAAAACCAAACAAAGCTTTTACGCACCATGACAGCTTGCTGAAGAAAGTGCGCCAAGGGAAGAACGCACACAAGAGCAGAGACGCACCTCTTTGGAGAAGATGGATTGTAAGAAAAAGTTCGACTCGACTTGTTCTGGTGCTGCGCACTGAAAGCCTCTCCGGGATAGATAGAGGAGGCGGTAATGCCGTGCAAACTTTTGAGTGTCTCCTAAACTTTTTTTCTTCTGAACTCGGTTCATGGAGTTTCTCGTCAAGTCCGGAGAGGCTTGTCTGCGCGTTTTGCGTTTGCCAGCTCAGTCCTAGTTTACGGGAATCAGACTCCAGGCAAAAGTTTTCCTCGGGACAAAAAAAAAGAGTGAGTGGAAGGAAGAGCCTCGGTTTGGAAGTGAAAAGAGACGGCAGCGAAGGTAAGGAACTTTGTGGTGATGCTGACAGCAGCGGCTCTGGGAGGAGAAGTCGCTGTAATGTTGTGGTTGTGTGCTTTTCGGCTCTGATATTCACACTTGCAGTGTAGTTAAAAGTGCTTGACCTTTTTTTCCTTCTCTGTTTCTTGCCTTGCATGTCAACGGCAGATGAGGCTTAGGGCAGCTTCACATCTCATTTGCACTTTGAATTTATCTGACACAGGAATCCAAACAATTTCTGTCCTGCAACATGATCCATATGGGGAGAGATGTGATCAGAAAGCACGGCGCCAATCCCTCTACATGGCTTGTAATAGTTCAACACAAACTATTGGAGTCTTTTCCACCCAAGTGTCCAAACACTGACGCTGTTTTTATAGTTAAATCTAAGATTTAAAAAAAAATAATTCCCATTTAAATAGTCTGCAAATTTAAAGGGTTTACATTTTTCAACACCAAGAAAAGCATTTTGCCCATTTTTTTTTTATTTACCATTTCACCTTTGCCAGTCTTGTATGAAAACTATTAAGACAACTAGCCTGTAATGTCCCACATTGCACTAATGCAGTCACCCACCCACACACACACACACACACACACACACATATACACACACACACACACACACACACACACACACACACTATCAAGCGTTAGGAGCACTTTACTGTTTTAATCTCTTAATGCCACAAAGCAAAGACACAAACATCAGGCAGAAAGTGTGGGGAATGCAGTAGCAGCGTGGACACACTGCTGCCTGTGACAGGACTGTGGGAGATGTGGACTTATTGTTGAAAGATTCAAGGTTTACTGTTTGCTCTCCGGCCTGAGCAGTCAACAAACACTTGACGCCTTTGTGGGGCCCTTAAGCAGCTATATTTGCTGTTGGCTTTTACTCCTATCTAACAGGCGCTGCTAATGATCTCCAAACTCATGTATGTACTTATGAGTCCCACTTTTTTCCTTAGTTGTTTTGGCCTACATACAAATGAAAAATAGAAACAGTTTTTTCGCATGTTGATGAGAAACTCTGGGAGACTATTGTGAAACACACATGTAAAACATTGATGTGGGTTCTGAGTTTAAAGATTCTGACTTTAATCTCAGAACTCAAAGAAATTTTTTACATTAACCCTAACCCTATTCTGTAAGAAACTAAAATTGAAAAGATTAAAAAAAGACAAGGCAAAGACGAGCAAGCTTTAAAAAGATGACTTAAGGAATAACTCAAGTAAATAGATTATATGTTATAGTTTTAAATAATAACAGTGATCTTTGAAAAAAAAGAAAACCGAGTAAGAGTCCGTGCATGTGTGTTTTCCGCTTCACATGATGACAATTCCCGTCAGGGCCGAGGTGATTTGCATGAGAAAAAAAAGAAAAAGTTTTAGTGCATTTGGCCATTGTAAGGAATGAAGAGTTCCAACAGTTAGGGCCTACGGAGAGTGAAAGGAGTAAAGAATGGATGAGCCTATTCAGCTCATTCAGCCTCAGTTCGGGGGAGACCCTATAGTGGCCATGTCACTTTCATCTCCACAGCCCAGCCCCTGTGTGCTGTTGTATGTATGCTGCTTTAGCCCCCGTTTTCACACATCGCCTCTGTGCACAGGCCCCACTTTATTGATCTGCTTCTTTTTTCTCTCTTTTTGCCTCTTTTCTGGAAGTCTGCAGAAAATATAATGAACCAAATACTGGAGTGACTGGGTGGTGTGTGTGTGTGTCTGTGTGTGTGTCGGAGGGGTATAGGCCAAGGAGGAGGGGGGTACAGCTTTTTTTGAAAGCAAATACCGATGAAGTCTAGCGTACAGGGACAGAGAGGAGGGTTGGAGGAGAGGGTGAAGAGGGTGAAGTCTGAGTGACTCTGAGGAGGGGGAGGAGTGCACGCCACCACCACCACCACCCACTCCTGCTGAGTAAACTCTGAAGTTGGAGGAGGAGGGGGGGGAATGCTATCAACCCTGAGCCATCCCACTGCGACCCTCCTTGCACTGATCTCAGACAAGGCTCTGTACCGATGAAGCCGTTCAGCAGCCTGTCACCTCGGTGTGGCAGCCGCACCAAAATGCAGCCTGTGTGGGGACGCGGTAGGTAGGGAGTGGGGTGTGTGTGTGTGGGGGGGTAGGATGCTTCTGAGGCCTCTGTGGTTCGGCTGAAAAACGTTTGCAGTGGAATTTAGTGGCTGTGGATGAAGGGTAGCTGCTGCCTTTTCCCTAGTCTATGTCTATGTGTCAATGTTTAATGTTTCTATGACTTAAAAAGTCCTTCTAGGGACGGGCATTGGACTTTTTTTTTTTTTCATAGCGGATAATGAAGTGACTTTAAACAACGCCTAGAGAATGGATGTGTGTGTAGGGTTGTCTCCTGTTAGTTGATTAGTCGCAGGGGTTAAAGTAGAACGGCGCTCCGGCACCTTCGATTAATGAATCAATTGAATTGGCAGTTTCATACTTCAGTGTTTGTTTAAAATAAGTCCAAATATCCATTCCAGTGTTTCCTCTTTTCATTCTCAGCAGCGTACCGCTGTGAGTCCATGAACAAGGACTCGCGTTCTATCTGAACTGGTAAAGTCAGCTGAACAGGTGAAGATCACGTTGTCGGTAGCCTACCAGTTACAAACAGGCTTGGTAGTGATCGCCACGGTAATGTGCTGCAGATCCGCTGTTTTCAGCTGAGGTAGACAGAGAATATTCAGTTCAAACCGATCGGTGATTCTGTTCTGCCCTCATTGTTCTCCGTGAAGTTGGCTGGAAGCGAATGGAGCCCCGGTGTGTTTTATGTGGAGTGAGTGCTTCAGAACCCCTGATTGGTTGACTCATCGGTCGTTTTGGTCTTGGTCGACTAAGATTTCTTCAGATTAGTCAGTAGTCAGTTTCTCTATGCTTTTTTCATGCTGAATTGTTTAAAAATGTGAAACATACTAGCACATCTCCGTTAAACACAATATGTAACCCTTTTCATGTGTTAGAAAGCTGCACACATTTAACACTTTGTGTTAGTGGGTAAAATTTGGCTGGTGATTTACCTCAGCCCAAAATACTCATAAAACAATGATGACAGTGGATTGCCCTTGCTGTTGAGCTCTTTTTAATTTTAAGCACAGGAAACATATTTTCTCCGTAGTAATATCAGTATTAGAACCGAGGATCTGTTAGCAGCAAATGTTTGGTGCTTTTACATGGTTTTTCCTTCATAGAAGAATATTTGCGCCACCCCCCCCCCAAAGACGTTTTAGCCAGCCCCAAAGGAAAATCACCAGCGCAAAAATTATAGAATTGAGAGAAAAAATAGCCAATCAGATCCTCTCCAACTGTGTTTAAGAGCAATTTACCAAACATCCGTTGGACAAGCAGAACATGAACTTGAAACAAGATAATTTTTTGGGCATTTTAGGCCTTTATTTTAATAGGACAGCTGAAAACATGGAAGGGGAGAGAGAGGGGAGGAATGACATGCAGCAAAGGGCCGCAGGTTGGAGTCAAACATGCGGCCACTGTGTCGAGGAGTAAACCGAGGCGACCTATTGCCTTTACTGTAAGCGGACCGATCATGCTTACTGTAGTGCGAAGTCAAAAGGGCCCAAAGGGCTGAATCTGAGTCAGGAAAATCCCTGCTTTTACCTAATAATTTACCCTAACAAATAACAATGAATGGTGATGAATATTATTGTAGCATCAGTGATGTCATCGGCTGTCGTGGTGTCTTCTCCACACAGAGGACGGCTGTGCTGCGGATTGAAACTCCCTCAGGGGCAGGGATGAATTGACGGGACTTTAATGGTCATTTAGGCGGCTGTAAAAGGCAGCTATGTGTCAGGCAATGCCACAGCGATCGTTCACAGTCAGCCTGCACTTCATATGAGAGCGAGCGAGAGAGATGGCCACTTACATTCTTCTGTAGAGCCCTTCACTGAATCCCATCTCCTTTCCTTTTGGCTTTTTTTTTTTTTTTTTTTTTTTGGGGGGCACTGGACAATCCCCGCTTGTTTTAATGCCCCGTTTTTTCACTCCCCTTGAGGCATCCTGTTCATTCTCTCTCAAGTGTGCAAGGTTAAATAGGCTCACATCATAACTGGGTCGGGGTCGCACATTTCCCCCGCCCCTCCTCCCCCCCCCTCTTTACACTAGAGCAGCTATGAGTGGGCACTTCAGTCCCAGGACAGCAACTGAGGTCACGCTGGATTGTACCGCCGCCGTCAAAAGAACACGTTTGCACCATAAGGCCTCTAAAAACACACATGGCGTTGAGAAACGGCGCCTAGCCTGATGTGCATTTAACAAGCCATTTTAAGGGCTGTATGGTAAAATAACTGACAAGCTCATTACAGGCCGATTGACCTCATCAATCACTGGAGGCCGAGCACTTTGTCTGGAACAGGAATGCACAATTGCAGCGGAAATAGGTTGTCTCAGAAAAACTGTATTTCCAAGACAAGGGTCTAACAACCCTCTTCCTATGCCGGTGCCTCTGTAATTCTTAAACTGCAGAAGAAGAAGTAGCACAAGACCTTAGCCAGCTCCAATATCTCCAAAAGAGAGGAAAGCTTAAACAGATTTCGTTTTGTATATACAACGCACTGTGTGTGATGCATGGTGTGTCATCACCAACACAGCACAAAGATGATCCCATCACATCCTGGCCGAACTCTTCACACACTCCTTAACTCACGTACTGACTCATCGGAAACCCAGTTTCCCAAAAGCATTTTAGCAGTAACCTCATCATTGTCTATGGGCTTACAAAGGAACAATGGTGGCCGTAGCTCCAGGGTCTTCTGGGGAAACTCTGCCCAGGTCACGGTAGGTCAGCTCATTTGTAGGAGGGGGATGGGGAAGCTAATTTCATTATCTCAACACAAGATAAACTCCATGGACAATGGAAAGTGACAGGTTTTGAATCCTTTTTATTTTCCATCAACAGCACATTTAGTGATGAGGTACTGGTTGAAATCACAATTTTAAATGTGCAATGATTAGTCGTTTTGTTTTGTAACTATTTTGGTGTTATTTAAGAAAAAAAAATCCCACAATTCTCTAGTTCCAGTTTCTCAAATGTGCATGCTTGCTGCTTAATTCAGATTTGTTTGCTCAGATCCGTGTTTTTGTTTGGCTGTTCACATTACCTTTTAAAATGTGGCCTATATCAGATTCCAGTGTGAACTGTTTGCGGTTTCGAACTGACCTCATGCGCAAAAGAACAATAACAATGACATCAGACGCAGTACGCTGTTGCATTAAAGTTAGGGAGGTTATGGAGGAAGTAAGCATTTATGAGCAGGTGCTGAGGAGGAGAAGAATGAAGAGAAAGAGAGCAAATTGGCTATTTTGGCCTTTTGCAGGGTTATGGCTGCAAATTCACTACAGAGGTCTGTGTGACCGGATGACCGATTTGCACGTCAGGACCACTACGGGCCTCCACCAGAGTTTCCTCTGGCTTTGGGTCCTATTGCACGCGCTCACGCTCCACCTCCCCGACGGTGCGGGCGAGACGGGCCCGAGGGACCGGGTCCCACCTCAGCAGGCACGCGCCAGCCCTTACCTTCATTTTGCTATGGGGCGACCCTCTGACTCGCGCAATTGTTACTGTACAGATCCACTTGTCCGTGCGATGCTTCTGTCGCGTTGTGCTCCACTCTATTCCTATGGGTGACGTCAAGCGACTTCAACGCGCACGCAAAACATTCCGGAAAGGCGGCGCTACATTTAAGAAAATGTAGCGCCACATATGGAAGTGGTCTGAATCTGATTTGAAAAAAATCAGATCTGGGTTAGATTTGAGTGTTCACACTACTTCTGAAGAAGTCTGACCTGGTCACTTGACCCCAAATAGAAAATTTTGGGCCACTTTTGCCTGCAGTCTGAACATAGCCTTAGTCTTCCATGGTAGTAAACTGAATATCGTTGGACTTTGAAAAATTACATTTGGTAAAATGTCACTATTTTCCTACATTTAAGCTATATGCCTTTAAACGAGCTGTCAGGACTTTCTGTGTGGTTGTGATGTCACAACTATACTATATATAGGTAGTAGGGGTGCAAGATATATTGTCTCAATATTGTTATCGCAATATCACGCTGCGCAATATTATATCTAGGGGTGCAAGATATATCGACTCAATATCGTTATCGCAATATATCGAAAGTGTTGCAATAAGTATGCAATATTTTGTTTGTTTATTTTGTTGAGCGCTGCGTCCCGTCCGTTGGCTTTGTAGCTTTTATTGTTGTGTTTGATTTAGAGCCCGCTTCAAACGCTATAATGATGTTTCATTGGCCAGTTACCGTGCTACTTGCACATGTTAGTACACGTCAGCGCACGGGTCGACTAAGTGACAAACCCTATGATGCGTACCATGTGTGAGCATATTTCGACAGAGTTGAAGTGTAAGTGAAGAATTTGATAGAGACAACAAAACGGAACAAATAAGAGAAGCGAAAGAAAAGTTGTGTCCTGTTCTCTTTATTTATATATTTTATACTGTACAACCAGTAAAACATGTCCTGTTCTGTAGACATGGTCCTTATTTATTTATTCATGTTGTACCAGTCCAATATGACAGTCAGTTGAAATAAAACTTGTTTAATTTGTCATGAATCTATTTTGATGCGTTTTCCTGTAACTTTTGTAATTCGCAATGTGATATCGCAATATCACATTTTGTCAATATCGTGCAACCCTAATATGTAGAAAGTGTTGCCACAGTGTCGTTACAGTCATTCCCTGACTGCAATGACGGTGCAGAGACACAGAGAGCGTAGATGCCGTAAACGCTGACCAATCAGAGCAGACTGGGCTTTTTTAGGAGGGGGTCTTAAAGAGACAGGCGCTAAAACGGAGCGTTTCAGACAGAGGGTGAATACAGGTATATTCAGACAGACAGTATGAGAAAAATAATGTGTTATGTCAACATTAAGTAAGTCAACCTGAAACTGAGCATAATGGGGACCTTTAAAATATCAATTTATGTTGTAAGTTGTAAAAAAAGATGATCAGCTGTTGACTGTAAGGAGAAGGATCAGGATTCCCCTTCACTGTATTATTAACACTTCCTCATCAAACACCCAACAGGCTTTGCTGTGTGACTGCGAGCTAATGAGGTAGACTGACACAGGCTCGCAGACAATGGCGCATTGTCTGCCATGTTTGCCGCAGGCCTAAATCTGACGCAGGGGCAGAGAGTGGGGTCTACGCAGAGGCCGCTGACAACAAAATGCAGCCAACACACAGAGAAAGAGAGAGGGGAGGGAGGTGGGATCTGTTTGTTCTCCTAAATCTGGGGTTTGTGTTGGGAGGGGAGAGGGTAAGGAGTTTGTAAGTTATGATTTACTTCTAGGCCCTCCCATAACTACAAAGTCGATGCAGCCTCAAGGGCTGGGCGGTTGGGCTCCTTTTTTTCTTATGTTTCCATATAATGGGAGATATTAGATTCCCGATCGTGCTGACTCAGTGCCAGGCCACAGTCTCCTCTCAGATAGAAGCCAGAGACAAGAGACGGAGGAACAGAGAGAGTCAGGGTTGAGCTTGGATATAGAGACATGTGGTTGTCTTTAGCAACTAGCTCCGCTGCCTTCCCCTCGTCCCTCTCAGCATTTCTGCTGCTGCCATCATCTCCTCTCCCTCTCTTCTCTCGCTCTCTCTCGCTCTCTGGCTCTGGGCCAGAAAGAGGTTTGCTCATGTTTTGTAATCAGCACGTTAGAGAGAAAGTGGGATGAAAAGCGCGCTGGTTACGTGCGGGTATGTCATCTCTGCGCAGAGTTGTTTCACATGCAAGGCTTTGGTAATGTCAGACTGCTCTCCATCTGAACCCAGCGGTGTCAACAGGTGGTCATAGCATAGCAAAGCATTCCAGGGAAAAAAAGGTCGGTGAAGACAGCTTTTTTTAATCAGTAATTACTTTAAGAGTCTGATTTGTACCTCTGACTGCCACACTAAACCAGCTCAATCAGAACTAGAGCTGCAACTAACAATTATTTTCATTGTCGATTCATTTGCTAATTATTTTCTGGATTAATCGATTTGTTTGAAAATGGTGAAACATGTGGATCAGTGTTTCCCAACCTCCTTTTCTTAATCCTCTTCCAGTTGGTACATCTAAAGGACAGACCCAGTCTTTTCTTTATCACAATTAAGTGTTTTAATTCAGCCAAACTCAGGATTTAGTTATTCTCATTTCATAGGCCTAGATTTCAGGGGGGTGCACACAGCAGTGTGTTCTATTAATACCCCGTCTGGTACAAATATCAATGTATGCTATTTGCACCCCTGTGCATTTACAGTACCTTGGCTACTATGGTACTAACTAACAAAGTAACGGTTGTATGCTTTCACTGAAGACAGAAAGCGCAACTGTAGTATCCATTTTCCGCTAGAAATTCAATTGTTATAAACTTTAGATACAAAACTTTCCTAATATGCCAGTTTCTGCTGTCATGGAAGATGAACGTCCGCCATGATTTCGGTGCACGCGAGCAACGTGTTTTTGTTGTTACGTCACAGGGTGTGAATAGCTCAGCTGTGTGGCCGAGGCTATTCGTACCGGGGGTGCAAATAGACACTCTGCGGAATTTAATTGCCGCAGGCTATAAAAATATGCATAAAAAAGATGCATTTCAACTTTGTCCAGCTTAGTGTGGATGTAAAAAAAGTTACCACAAGATCTCACCTGGTGACATGCTCCGACAGCTGCTACTGACTGGTCCTGGGCAAACACACACACACACACACGCAAGCACGCACCCATGCACGCAGACACTGACATCCCCCCAACTTCAAGGGAAGTCCCCCTCCTGTCACCAAAGACCTGAGATCTGACTTGAACGTAGCGGCAGCTGGCTTGTAAGGGCCAGCAATGTGCAGCCACAGACTGTCTACTATCACAGGCACTTCTACTGGAGTGGTCCATTCACCGCAACAATGTGGAAGTTGCACTACAGTGAAACCTGAGTGTAGCAAATGCCAACTTTGATTTGGCCAAATCTACTCACTGGCTTGTAGGCATATCCGCTGTGGTTCTCCACAGGAACACGCGCGCGCATGCACATACATACACACACACACACACGCACACAAATACACACACACACAGACACACACACACACACACACACACACAAAGCCAGTTTTGCTTAAGTAGTTCCGAGGTTATTGACAGCTGAAGCAGTCGAGAGTGAGTGCTAACAACACATTTAGGATGAATGACCCAGTCCAAATGCTGGAAGCTGGCTCGACTCAGCAGTGTGCCATGTGGCACCGGAGACAGCTGTGACTTTTACACACAGACACACACACCTCCGTTACATGGTTACAGGGTCAGACTCGTGTTCATTCAGCTGTGATATGTCAGCAATAAAAACATCACTTTTAAACTCAAAATGATTTTATTATCAATGGATCTTCCTTTGATAAATACAAAGTAGTTCAGAATATAAAATGTTGGAAAACAGAAAAATGCACTTTACAATTTTACAGAGCCCATGCTGACATATTCAAATTGCTTGCTTTTCAATTTACAATTACCTGCATCTGAGATGAGCCGCAAATGTTCACATTTAGCATCGACATGACTCAAGGGATGCAACGTCAGCGGACAACAATTCAATTAATCTCAACAACAATTGAATGGATTGTCATGTCATTTTGTCCAGACATTCATGGTTCCCAGAGGATGAAGCCTACTGGTTTTTAGTGCCACCGTGAGGATGACATCTGTGTTTTTTAATAAATTGTCTCCACAACCTTTGGATGGATTGATATAAAAATGTGGTCCACACATTCATGATTCCCACCGTAGGAAATGTGATTTACTTTGTGCCACAATCTGGTCAATATTTCAATTTGTGAAATACTTTGGGGTATGACGAAATAACTGCAATAGCCACCTCCCCTAAATCTGCAGACTCTTAGATTACAGGGTTTCCCCCAGAAAAGTTGTTAGGCCCTGTGGCAAGTGTCTTTTTTTCAACGAGGGCCCTGCTGGGGCCAGACTGATGGCAGCATTAGAGCCCAATAGTTTCTGTGATAACAGATTCATGGACGGAATCGCGAAATTAAGAATTTAAAAAGGCTATCAAACAGATTCCATAGAACCAAACATTAAGTCAGTGCTAAAAGCTACCTGGAGTTTCCAACAGAGCCGTCCCACTGTAACTGTTGTTTAAAAATGTCTTAAAAATACAGTACAAAATACTTCCCAGTGGCTTAGGCCTGGTGGGGTGCAACAAAGGCCCGGTGGGCCACCTAGCTTGCAATTCACTGGGGGAAACCCTGGATTAACTGATTTTCTGTCTATTGATTCAACTAACTGATCCATCAGAGCACATATCCTCCTGTAACCAGTCTGTACACCTGTTAATTAGGGTTTACTTTATTCTATACCCTTGCTTTGTATCTGTTCCTTCACTGTAGTTTTTTTCATTCTCTGAGACAAAAAAGCCAAATTACATCCATGTAGATTCCTCCCTGCCTGGGACTTTGTGTAGGCCATGAGCTCCACATCTGTTTTGTGTTGGTTGAGGGAGACGGAGAGATCGACCACAGGATATTGCCTTTACTAGCAGGAAAGGTCAGGTTCAGGGGTGGGGTAAGAACTCATCCACAGGGCTTTTCTCTGCTGTTTTAGATGCCTTTTATATTACACCAATTGTTAGCTGCTCATTACTCTGTATCTCCTGCAATCCACTGGATGATTGGGTTTTGGGAAGGGATTTTAGTCCCCATGTGCAGATAGAAGATTGTAAAGGTATGGAATGCACAAAAGATAAAAAAAACTAGAACTAGAAAGGTGGAAGAAGCATTTTCTTTAAAGCCCTAATTCACATGATTACAAACAGGATTGATGTATATGAACAATCTTGCTCTAGATCAATATTATACATCATTTTGGATTGGAATTTGAATCACACAAAGGTTAATTTTCTTTTACTTTCTAATTTCTCTCAGTTACTGAGCCATGTGAAGCACTTAAATGGCCTGCCTATAGAAAACCTGCACTCTGGTTTGCGAAAAGATATTGTGGCAATACTCTTATTCCCGCTTGACTGACCTGAATCTATGTGTGGCAACCTGTGGTGATGTTGTTTCAACCTCTGAATCAGACTAATGGCTAATGCGTTCCTGTCAGACCTCTCACAATCTAGGCTACTACATGACCTTTTAGACCTGAGCTTCAAATCCTCACAGGGAGACGTTTTCTCCAAAGAGTGATTCACTTATGGAGAATGTGCCCTGTCCCAGTCTAAACTTGTCTTCCCCCAGAGGTCTCTGAGACTTGCCGTCCATTGCAGTGTGTCATCTGTCAACAAAGACATTCTCAGTCTGATGTGAATTGCTTTGCCATGGTATAATGCACATTTTGCTCTATTTCTTTTTTATTTAAAAAATTTTTTAAAGTATGAAGGTATAAAGTAAAAATAATCAAATAAGACATTGACGGTGTGCATCTAAAGTACATAGAGTGAAATGATTCTTCCTAGTTCTTGGAAGAGCGTCAACTCGTAAAATACTGATGCTTGGTCAGTGTCTCTTGTGTCATATACCGACGCAAGAATCACCCTTCAGCGTCTGTATACAACCCACCGGGCAAAGCAGCAGCTCGGCCGCAGCGCTATAAGATGACGTAGTATTAACAGCGACAACGATAGTGAGTAGTATGAAAGACCGAAAATCTGCGTAAGGACGTTGGTTGGGGTGGTGGATGGATCAAACAACACAGGACTTTCACCCAAGGGACGGGGGTTTGTGTCCCGTTTTTCACTGAAATGTACATTTTGTAACCACATCCACGGCCTTTCAGTTAAACGAACGTCCCGACCCAGAGCGTCAAAAAATGACAAGCGCCTCTAAATATGACAATAAAGGAGACTTTTTGGGTCAACAACAACCCCCAAAGTCACCTGACCAAGCGTCACTTTTTGATGAGAATGTGTTGGTAGTCAACTACTCATTTCACTTTTGGCTCTGTTTTAGGCTCTAACAATCCCTTTCTTCTGAGGTAACTCTTTGGCTGTGAAGCTGCACTGAAAGCAGCACTATGAGAGCGGTTAGTGTGAACTAAAACAGTTAAGTTGTGTGCTGTAAAACAAAAACAAAAATAGCTGAAAGATGTTAAAATGCTCCGTAGATCTTGGGGTGAGGATTCTTAATGAGTTTGTCGCTAAGAGCAACACCTTTTGATCTATTGTTATAAAAAATATTGATTATCAATCAATCAATCAATCACATGTCACAAGAAATTGTACAAGGTACAATTCCAGGGAAAAGCAATCCGGTTAGCTCCTTGAACTTGTGCATGATTCATCATAAAGCAGAATGTGGCTGTCAGATTGATTTCAAGCTGACTATAGCAGAGTTTTATTTCACCTCACCATGACCCAAGAGGCATGTTAATATTTCTTCTCTTTATCCTGGCCCAAAAAAAATACAGAAACAAAACATCATTGAAAGGATTGAAGTTGGCAGGAATACAGTTTCACATGTGGTAAAGCAAAAAGTGAAAGTTTTAGAATGTGGTTTTAAAAACTAGAGAATGAAATTTCTGAAGAAATTGCGGTGGGTTTGCTGGCTGCTTGAAAAGCTGGAAGCTGGACTACATTACTTCATGTATAGCTGGGAGCTAAACAGCACTGCTTGATAAATAGTCTTGCATTGCCAGATCTCCACAGCGCTGTGTTAGTACTGGAGTATGGTCTGGCTTCACTGCCAATCTATTCTGGGATAGGGGGGGCGCTCTGGCTTTTTTGTAGGCCTATTTCTTTAAAACCAATCACAACCGTCCAGGGTGGTGCTAAGCCCAGATACCCGAGATTGTGAGAGGGGAGGGACATCCGGCGCGTAAGAGAGGCCCTGAATGTCAGCTGTTATCCCAGCAATGTACATCCGTTGAGCCAGACCACTTGATAAATAACTGGGAGTTAAACTGCATTTCTGGCTTGACTTTATATGAAGGTACAGCTGAAGAAGTATTGAATAATAGGAAAGGGATAAAGGGTTGTAAATAGGGTTGGGTATCGTTTTTTTTTTTTTTTTGATTCCGGTGCTAAATCGATACTTTTAAAACGGTGCCGGTGCCTAAACGGTGCCTGAACCGGTACTTTTCAATAAAGTTAAAAAAAAAAAGAAGAAGAAAAAAAATAAGGGTAGTAAACAACAGTCAGTGACTTGTTTATTGCTAAGGCCATGGTCAAAATTAAAGATTTAATAATAATGTAATAACTATAACAATAACAATAACTTATTTCACCAGTAAATTGCTGTTGAACCCCAGATGGGAAAAGGGTATTTTACAATTACTGTGAATGCACCACGAGGCTACCTGTTTTAAGTGAATCTGTGTGGTTTAATTCCGACAATGGCAGCTGCAAGTGAACGCACCGTCTGTGTTGTTTAATTCCGACAATGGCAGCTGCGGTGAAAAAAACAATAGGGCACCGTCTGTGTTGTTTAATTCCGACCATATAAACATACTGTATATCTATGAATTGCGACAACGGCAGCTGCTGCGCTGCAGAGCAGACTGTTCCATCCCGCTGTAGAAGTCCTCCACAGTGAAATACAGTCACACTTTACACTGTTTAATGTTAGCGGTCAGCATTTTAACCGTGATTAATCCAGCTGCTAGCTAAAGGTAGGCTAACGTTACATGCTGTCAGGTTTACGTCGGCACCGGTTCCCTATTGGCACCGAGTTTCGGTACCCAACCCTAGTTGTAAAATATAAAAAGTATAGTGTAAGCAATGAAAGTTGTTGAAATAGGGGTTATTATATAGTGTAAGGATTTACATGAGTTTAAGTGTGCAGAGAGACAGAGGTGTCATTCAGATGTCTTAGTTTGAATAAGGGTAAACCATCAGCTGAGATCTTAGAAGCAATTCAATTGTATTATAGTATCAAATCATACAGTTACAGTTATCTCAGGACACTTTACAGATAGAGTAGTTCTAGACCACACTCTATAATTTACAAAGACCCAACAATTTCAGTAATTCCCCTAGTTCCTGTAATCTTTGGGGCTTTTATTTTGAAAATATATCTTACTCTAGGGCCCTGCTGCCAACAAATTGACATATGATGGCTTTTATTTTGAAAATCCAACCTACTACAGAGCCCCCTTTGAAGCTTCTGTTGCTCTGTGTGTGTGTGTGTGTGTGTGTGTGTGTGTGTGTGTGTGTGTGTGTGTGTGTGTGTGTGTGTGTCCCATCAGTTAAGAATCCACTGACTGACTCCTGGCACATACTGGTCCCTAAATAGAGATTAACATGAGAAGGAGGACTCAAAGTCATTACTCAAAGGATTAAATGTTGAAACAATTAGTTTTAGAAACAAAAAGAGTTTAAATACATTTCAAATGTAAAAATGTTTGTAAGTAACACCAGTGTTGTGCTACCTGAAAGCTGCTGTGATATCTCACAGCATATAGTATAGTATGAAGAAAGAGTTTCACTGAAGTGTCTTAATGACAGAGATCTAATTAGCAAATCTCAATCAGCTGTGTGTCCTCACTTGCAGGCGAGAGGCACCTCTCAAACTCTGGCTTATTTTCAAAGACCGTAATTCCTATGGCTTAATTGTTGATATATTTAGAGAGAGAGGACTCTGCTGAACACATTGCTCTAAAATATGTGTTCATGGTGTTAAATGTGGGGGAAAGAGCTAGTTAGAAAGTCCCTTTTTTGCTTCCCTCTTAACAATTCTGGTCACAGTTAACATTGGAGTCAATGGGGCCGTTGGATAGCACTCCTGTCACTTCAAGGCTCATAGTGCAATTTGCTTTTATAGTTTTTTATGTCATTTGTATTTTTCTGTATGTTCGTGAAAATAATGTATGAGCGGTCCACTCATATGAATGGGGGGAAATTTCCCAAAAATGTTATTTCGGAAAGTTCCGAAGATATGAACACTAAAAATAATTTTGATAATATCCTTAATGAGCTGAACAGTTTGACGTTTAAATACAATTTTTATTGTAAACACTGTTAAAGTAGTTAGGTTCCAAAAAAATGAGGTTTAAACAATAATAAGAAAAAAAGACTGAGAAGAAAATATTGGATTGCTCCAATCTCTCCTTAGGTACTGTAGCAGCCAAGACTAAAAATGAGCTGTGTTGTCTAGGGAAGGAAGTATTTAGTAAGCTAATTTGGTAAGTTAAATTAAAGGTTTCTCATGAAACTGTCGCAGAGTACCAGAGAAAGCTTGGCCAAGGTGGTTAGGGCTGGCCATGTCAGGGGGAAAACAGCTGTATTTTGTATGAATTATACAAGAAGCTCTCTGGATCCAGATATAGTTAAGGTACAGCTGAAGCCCAGAGAAACAACAAGGCTGTGTGGACTCCCTCAGCACCACCCCCCCTTGCTCCTACACCTGTCCACCTGTAAATTAAATGTGACGGTTCCAGCATTCCTCCGGAGTGTACCATTGGTGTTAGCCTTTTGCCCACTTAGGGTGCAACAGGAGGAAGGGACTCAGAGCTGCAGCAGTGCATAGACTTTTGGTATGTATCACAGCTTAAAGGACAGGTTTGGAGTTTTTTCAAGTATATCTTAAAGAAAGGAAGTCCAGGAAGTGGAACGTCGTCAATATAGACTAGGCTTCAAATAATGCATTTGTGTCTGAACTACCAGTGGACCGAACCAATCAGCGAGGAGCTACTGGCATCTATGGCCCTGCTTTAGGTGTGTGTGTGTGACGGCCGCGACTGTTGGTTCAAAACAACAATGTGATAGACAGATGGTTCATCCATTTGCCTGCCGGGGATTTTTTTGAAAGTGCCTGCCCTTTTCCAATCACTTTCCATTGCCGGCCTCTCGCGTCAGTCCTGATGCACACTGGTGAAAAATCCTGTTCGCAATACTACAAGTGGCACGATAAGTTCTCTATCAGCTCTCAAAAATAACACGTCAACATCACGTCTGAGAAGAAGACACAAAAATATGTAAAACAAAACCATATTTTGGCTTTTGATGGTTGTTTTGTTAACCTGCATGAGTGTGACCATCAGAAACTTGAGTAGAGAGTTCTGCAGGCGGCGTAGGGGCAGGAGACCTCACCTATCTATCTCTCTCGTGTTTGCCAAGTGAGCAGAGTGTGGGACAGCAGTTGGTGAGCACTGTGCGCACCCGTGTGTGTGTGTGTGTGTGTGTGTTTGTGTCTGTGTCTGTGTGTGTGTGCTCTGCCAGGAAAGAGAGCTTACCCGCATGCGGATCACATTGACTAAAAGATAGGACGGAAGAAAGTAAGAAGAGCAAAGCCTGGAAATCTTCAAAATGAGAGGGCCTCTTTTGATGTGTGTTTGCATTCCTCTCAGTGTTGGTGAAAGGGGAGCTGTTGAACGGTAGTGGTGGAGAGGAACACTTGAAAGTGACCGAAGCGCTGAGAAAAACATGCGCCAGGTCTCATAACAAAAGTCCTGCGAGTCTGAGGTGGCTGAAGGTAAATGAACAGAAAGAGGAAGAAGAGTTCAGAGAGAAGAAAAGATAAGGCACAGATACTGTTGTGGAAATGGAGTGAAATAATTACTGACCTGAGCTGTAAATTCATTAGTCAAGTGATTATTATTACTGACTCTCTTGTTTCAAGATATTGGCATTCTCTCAGAAAGAAAGCTACTTCAACATGTGATTCTGCACTAGAAACAAGTGGAATGATCTGAACCCCTTATGATTTTAAGACTGACCCTGGCAGAAGAAAACATAGCAGTGACTTTCCCCATTACCTCAGTCTTTTTCCTGTTCCCCGTGTGGTTAAGTGGCATGTCTGGATGGTCCATCAGAGCGAGGGCTGGTGGAGGAAAATCAATGTACAACCTCTGCTGTAAACTGTACTCTTCTCTGGGAATATTTCCCACCCTGTGCTCGAACCCTGCTTTAACAAAACCGACTTTTTGTGTATCCTATTTCAGTTATGAATCATTAAATATAAGCCAGAACATATTAATAGTGTTCCTGTGTGGGCGGACTGAGTTTGAAAACAGCTTCGAAGAATTTGTTGAATTAAGAAAATACAAGACGTATTTCTTGGCATCTGTGTTCACTTACATAACAGTCTTGCACTTGGAAAAAAACAAACGCACAGACATATTCATCACCAAACCTCACTTTAAATGCTTGTGAGATAATTCACTAAAGGCACTAAAGACATTCTCAATGAAAAAAAAAAACTCCGGTTTTGTGGCTGTGTGGCAGGAAGGAACAAGAACAAAACAGCCTCACTGTAAAACTTTGGGTTAAGTTTTTTTGGATATGGTTAGTCTAGCCTTACAGAAAAAAGCAGTTTTGCATCGAAATGAACTAAATAAATCATTTAAAGCAGTAATCTGTTAGATCTCTGTTTTGGGATTTGGCTGCTAGACAGACATTGCTATGGTGTTTTTGCCCTGCACTTCCCAGAAACCATTTGGTAATCAGACATTAAAGCCGATCCTGGGGCGTCTTCCCGTGATTTTAAAACTTGTACATTTTGGTCCTCAAGACACCAGATGTAGAAGTTTTCATGATGGTAGAGATAAAACCGGAGATATATCAGACATAACATAAAACATAAGAGTTATTTATGTATAACACTTATATGAAAAGTAAAGAATCATCATTTGACGGAGTTTGGGGACTGTGTGTGTTTTACGTGGGGGTAATCCTGCCCTGCTGTCTCAAGTCCCCAGCCTGTGGTCACAAGAGGGTGGGGAAAGGAGAAGGTGTGGGGGATACTTATCCTGTTCGTGCCGCAACGGGCTGCCCAGCCAACCAGAAGATGAGAAAAGAAGTGGACCCTTGTTGTTTGTTCGCCTTTGGCCCCTGCCATCTGTCTGCTTGGTTCCTGACACCTGTACCAGCCTGTCAGAGCTGGGCTTCCCTGTCATCGGGGGCAACGCGGGTTTGGCCTGTGTGTGTGTGTGTGTGTGTGTGTGTGTGTTCGTGGGATGGCGGGGGGGGGGTGTAACAGTTCCACGGAAAGGGGTGGGGTTGGTGGGGGGGTATCAGGGTGAAGTTGGGGCCACATTTTGAGTATAGTCTCCCATTGCCTTACTTAACGGCGCTTTGGAGTCAGGTCTGGCTACACCACAGATGCATTCTGGGATAGGAGGAAAAAAACACTTTGGGTTGTTTGAATTTATTCAAACTAATTGCAATGGTCTTGGGCAGCACTAAGCTATGAACGCAGCGACGGTGGCTCTGCTAAATAGTCTCAGGAAGGAACGTGTTTTGGTGGAACATTTACACCTTGAAAAGAAGTGAACTGCTGACACAATACAGAAATATGAGCTAGGGCTGAACGATTTTTGAAAATAATCTAATTGCCCAAATATTGCGATTCCATATTCGATTATTTTTTAAGCTCTTTGTCTTCTGTATTATTCAACAAAAACAATAAATCATTGTATAGTATGAACAACATACAATTACACACTAGACAGTTAAGTAAATAAGTAAAATATATATATATACATACATACATACATACACATACAAGTATTTTTTTACAGTGCACTGAGAGGAGCTGCCTCCAGCCCCTCCCCCTCGTGAAGTTGCGTGCCGACACCGTCAACACTGCACTAGCTCAGAGAGGCTATCGTTACGTTAGCTGCTGCTGGTCTTGCCGTGGGATTAACTGTACTAATAAAACCGTTGAAACACTGCGGCCACACTGCTGTGAAAGCTCCCCCGAACCGTCATTTATCAGTCTGATTGATACCCCTCTCAGTGGCAGCTCCTCCACCCATATCTTTATAACGGAGCTAACCGCTAACCGGAGCTAACCGCTAATCAGAGCTAGCTCGTTGCCAACCGAGCCTTCATTTCTGCGTGCCTGTATCCATTAACTGCATGTATGGACTCAAGCCCGAACAAAACCCTTCATTTTATTAAACTGGCTGTAAAAGTTTTAAACTTCAACTCAGAGTTGTTTGAATGACAGAGATCAGCTCAAGGTACAGTGTAGCGTTAGCGTGCTAAGTTGATGCTTTCTCTGCGGAGTGCAGACTGATTTGCTCTCGCGAGTCATCAAATCGAGACCAAATCGCAGCGTTTGCGATTAGGAAATCGCGTTTTAACATATCGCGATATTGCAAATGCAATTAATCGTTCAGCCCTAATATGAGCTATTAAAAATTAGCTGAGATATATATATATATATATATATATATATATATATATATATATATATATATTGGCTCGAGGTACAGAGGCAATTGGAAAGCAAATAGTTGGCATGCTCTTAAAGCATGGAAACAGCTATTAATGCGGTGCCAGATGTTCATCAGACGGCGATGTTAAGGGGAGGATTCTTAGTTATTTTTAAGGGCCAGGGCTGCTTGAAAGGCAAACTCTGTTGCTGTGAGCACTGGTGTGTTCATGGGCACATCTTATCTTTGCCAAGAGGGTTCACTACCAAAAGGAGCCTGTTCTCTGGCCAACTCTGAATAAGATAAAAGCCCATGAAAGAGCACATTAAATTCTAGCACAAAGGTGATGTCAGAGTGACAGAGTTCTCCAAGACAAGACTCAAGGACATTTTGGCACCAGAAAAAAAGAAACAGATGCAGCCTAAACCTGTTAGTCACCCACCTCTAATCGGCTTACATTGGCTCGGTGACAGGCGACTGGCACCTCCGAAGGGTCACAGACATGGCTGCTAATACAGACACGTCACAATAAAGGATGACATGTTGGATATCCACATGAAACCCAAAACAGCACTTCAAACATTCGGCTAGAGCTAACCAGATCACTGAACAATTACCTTTTTCCTTTTACATTCTCAGCACTCTTATGTATTTTTGTTTCCATATTCTCATACCCTCTAGTATTACACATTTATTTTATGTCTTTTGATCCTTTAGAATTGTTTTTAATGGTCTTACTTACAGCCAAAAATCACATTTGTTTCCCTGATTTCCGGATTGCTGTTTCAGGGTGTTGTTTTGTGTCCTTTGGGCACAAGTCAAGTCATAAACACTTGTTTTATAGGACTTGAGACTGCAAAATAAAACATTTTGGTGTTTGTGTAAAGTTTTAATCAACTGACTTACACTTACATAGCTGCCAACAGGTGTGAGGAGCGAACTGAAGTGCTTCGTTTGGATGCCTCCAAAGCATTCACGTGCATACAAAAATTTGTTCACTTTTCCAAACAAGGAAAGAAGTCCTTTTCCTCGCTCGCACCTGTGAAACATGAAGTCCCCCCCCCCTGATCACAGCCACATTGCTCAGCCTTGCCATAATGTCATCTCAGCGCTCTGTCAAAGCACACAGACATTTTCTCACCCATGTCTGAAAGCAGGTGGAAAAGCCACCGCCACAAACTAGCTGCAGTGTGTGGAATGACTTCTCCCTCCCGGGCCGGCACTGGGTCTTGTTTGTTCTCAGCGGAGGATGATCTTGTAGGTCCCACCAAGTCAAACAAGTGGCACATTGCCAAGTCATCGAGCCATTCACACAGACATGAGGAGGTATTGACACAGTGTGCGCGGCTCAAACCTCAGCGCTAAGGGCCACTCACATTAACAATTGAAACAGAAGAGGACTGTGAACTCATTACATCAAACTGAGAAACCTGTGTGTGTGTGTGTGTGTGTGTGTGTGTGTGTGTGTGTGTGTGTGTGTGTGTGTGTTTGTCTCCGCTGGCTACCATAACTCAGTGTGATCTCACTCATTGAGGTTTTTGTTATCTGTCTTTGAGAACATGACGTTTTTTGGGGATCACTATCCAAATATTCTAAGGTAAATTAGACTAATTTATCATTGTGATAGTCATTTACCTCCTTCCTGAAAACCATGGATGCATTTGTTTGCATACAACAAAACGACAGCTCCTATTAACTCTTTGAATGCATTACTACATGTTTTTCTTTTGCACGGTCACAGCCAAGATCAAATATTTTACCTAACGTTAGTGTCTGTCTTGCTTTCTCTAGGTTGTGACGGAAATTGAAGCGCAGCATGGAGACTTCAGCTCCAACCGCCACTGAGAAGAAGGAGTGTAAGGGTTCGGGTCTGGATGGAAGCAGCTTCTCGGAAATCCCAAAGAAGCCTTCGCCCACCACTTTGACCAGAGGTACACCTATTTTCCAATGCACTTTTCTCCTTTACTCTTTATACTAGCTATTCAACATAGGCTGGACATAAAGTAGGTCTTACACATGCTAGCTGCAGAGTGATAGCAGAGTCATTAGGTAATTTGAGAAGGCGGCAGCCCTTCAGCTCTGTTCATTTTAAATGCTTTTATATTATAGCACTGTTGTATCCTTTTGTTTTTTCCCATAGGATCATGCGTGCAGTGAACTGAAACATTATGGCTAGTCACATAAGTAGCTGGCTAGCACATGAAAAGAGTTAGACCAAGAGAGGGCCGCATGTTTCAGAGATGTCAGAGAATGGGTGATGAAAAAGTGTTATAATGAGGTCGAAAGACCTTGTTCTCACCTCCCGAGTGTACATTTCATGAATTACTAAAGAAGGCTGGCATAGCAGTGGACGACATAGTGTATCAGAGTCCTCGGATAAAGGCTGGGTGCAGGGAGGCACCTTTGAAATGCTAAGAAGATATGGTATGACATTTGTGGCGGTATTTCTGCTTAATGATGGGGCTTGGTGGCCTGCCACGAGAGGAGCCACGAGCATTAATTGTTTAGGGATGTGGGGTGAGAATCTAGGACGTTTCAGTGTGCTCTCTCTGGCACCTCCACAAAGAGGCCACTAGTTTTTCTAACTATGCAGCAAAGAAAGAAATGTTGCGCATGACATGAATTATTAAATCATTTACACAGTTATGACCATAGTGTCATACGCTGTGGGGGCTGAATTTTCATAACCTTGCACCACTGAAGAAAAGTAGTCTGCACCCATCAGGGCTTATTTGTGCTTGTGAGGTACGACAGAGGGTGCAGGGTGTGCACAATTCCCACTATAAAGGGGTCATAATTAAAAGATGAGCTCATGTTTTCATTAGCGAATGCGTGATGAAAACTCCTCCTAACGAGGTTTGAGGACCTTGTTCGGGCCTCTGAGGTATCAGTGTTATAAATTACTAACGCCTGCTGGTGGAGCCGGCTGGTGGACACTGAAACCCCCTCAGGAAGACACACTGGCATCATCTGAGGGGCCACTGCAGGAACATATCATTCAAGTTGGTTCACTGTCTAATGAAGGGCCTGCTGGCCTGCCATCACAAAGCTCACTTTGTCATACTGGGGAACAGTAAAAGTAGGACGTTAGTATGTCATTAGATAGTTTTAATGCTCTGCTTTTGTTTTCAATTTGATTATTCTTTCTTTTTATTGGAACTGGTTCACAAATTAGGATGCATGCGGACACAGAGATGTGGGGCAAATGTGAATAAATCAAGTAGCTTGGAAGCATTCTTAAGATGTCACAACCTGGCCTACTTAAAGGTCCTCTTTTATTCAGACTACTTGAACTTGAAATGGAATTGCAAAGTACTCCAAGCCACGCAGACTACATTGGCGTTCTCATAAGCTTGAAAATGAACCCGCACAAGACAATAGTGTAACTTAAGAAGGAACATCCTGAGAACATCTTGTTCACCCTAATCCGTTGTGTCAGCTGGCTGCGAATCTCATAACTTGTTTCATGAGAACTCACTGTGCTTGTGTTTCATAGAGACGTGTCTTGCCCTGTTGAACTGAGTGTCAAGACATAATGGAAGTGTGTCTGAGTGGCCACTAACGCAGAGTGTGTGTCAGGGTCCAAGGGGAAGTAAAGGGAAGAGGATAGAAGCCAGGGATGCAGGTTGGGTTCATGATAGGAATCAAGCTTCTTTCTCCCGGCCTTGTTAATGGTTTTAAATGGGCATCCACATTTTGTGGGACAGCCTGCATCTGTCTCGCAGCTACAGGGCGTACATCCACAGGCACGGCCCTTGCAACCTGACTCCGCCGCCCTGGGATTTACGAGTCTGTGTCGGCTTGCGCTTTACCATGTCAGAGTAACATGTGTCCAGATTAGGTACCAAGACTGTAAAACATCTCACGGTTTCAAAGGAATACCTGTGATTGATTCACCCCCTTCCTCCCTACTTCATACCCAAGACCAGCATATGGACCCTCAGATGTGCTGTATACAGAGGAAGAGCGACGCTTTCAAACACAGATCTGCCAACTTGTTGTTTTACGGCCCTTATTATATCGTGAGAAAGTTTGCCAGAGAGAATATTTCCGTCATCCCTCACTTTGGTGTTGACTGTACGAGGCCAGTGGAGCAGACAAGCTCGCTAACACTCTGATTATTTCTGCCGAAGCACTGTGTTATATTCATCTTTCTTAGAGTCCGACCATATAGCTTGTGAACTCCCGACAGAGATTGATGTTCTTCAGCATAAAAAAACACATTGTCCACGGTTAATTATTCACAGCTTTGATGTATCCAAGGAGGATGCCAATGAGAGGCGCCACAAAAAATCGTCCTCACCTTTGTCAACACTTGCCGTCTCACTTGTACTCAAACAGGAATACAGCATTAAATCACCCAACCTCCAGTTTTCCCCATGAAAATAGATCAGCTGCAAGTCTGACTCGGAGTGGTCACTGTAGCACAGATGGATGAAGAAGAGGAGTCTGGGATAATTAGTCTTGCAGGGAGTAGAGGGTGGCTTTGCGATAAGGAGCCGTGTGTTAATCATGGCCATCATGGGTGAGACTTAGATGGAGCTATAGTCTGAAGGGTCTCCATTGGGGTCTCTGGACTGGCCATTCTCTAAAGGGTGCTCTGGATCGGGTCACGGCCCCCCCTGGCAGAGAAAAATGTCCTTGAGCATAACAGACCCCCGCCTCCCCCAGCACCCTCCCCGTCCACAGGCCTACTCCAAAGGGACGGCCACTAATCTTCCTGAGAAAGGGATTTCTGCCTTTCTTTCTATGCTCCTAAATGAGGCTCTTACGCTGCTGTGGTTCCACAGACCGGGTGAGAGGTGGAGGAGGGGGGCGGGGGTTGGGATGACCGCATTCATGCCAGACCCCTGTGCCCCCTTTTGGTTTAACTCCTTGGCCCTCCACCTTAGTTGAAAGCATCAGAGAATCCTTCTACCGATGCTTGAAGTATTCTACTTAGCAAAAAAAAAGAAAAAGAAAAATGCAGTTCTTCACAATGGCCATGGTACTGCGTAACATCCAGATGAGTTCATTATTTTTTTTACCAAGGCAAACAAATACGTGGTTTAAGGGTGTAGCGCAATGCAACTTTATTTCTTTTGCTATTTTAAGAAAGAGATTGAGTTACGAGGCATACATACAAGAAACACCTCCCCTGGCTCCGAAAGCCTCCAAACATGTCATGGATTTCATTTTTAACAGCCCAAAGTACATATTGGTATCCCCAGTCTTGAGAAGGAATCGGCTCTATCAGGTGTCAGCTACAGTAACATTTTGTAACAGCATATCAATAATGCCTTTTCCTGATACTTGAGAAGACCTGCAAGCAACAAGCTTACAGGAAGGCCTATTGACCATGTCCCAATGTTGTTTATTTTCCTGTCAGGGTCTATAGCCACACACTATCAGGAACTCATGCTGTCCTCCAAGAATGACTTCAAGAGAGGTCGGTATTGTTTCTGTCCCGGAATGACTTTCTATTTGCAAACTTATAGCTTCATCATCTGCAGAGTCAGTTTACACTTAGATTGTGTGCCTGAGATGTCCAGTGTGTGTTTACTTGGGACACATCTAATGCAACATTCCATCCATTTAGTACCATTTAAATATTCATATATCTCCATCCGGTCTGTTTTTTTTAAACTGCCGAAATACTTGAATGGCTGACCGGCTATCTGGGTTACAGAGAGCCGTGCTAGCATTACTTCATGTGGCTCTTATAAACAGTTAACTTGGTAGCTTTCCAAGTCACTCCTCACCTCCCCTCCCAGCTTCCGTCCTCGCATCTCTTTCTCTGTCTGTCTTTTTCAGTCTTATCTTGAGTTTCATTTTGTTCGCTGGCCAAACAAAATGACAGGATTTAAAGATTAGATATGCTAAGTGAAAGCAGAAAGGGGTTTTTTCATAGTTTTTTTGGTCTTGCTGATTGCAGTGTAAAAGCATAAAACATGGGTTTTTGATCCCTGAGTACTCACAGTAAAGTTGCAGCCTTTATTACAGGCGTTCTCATCACAGCAGTGCTGGCCTACATACTAATTCAAGTGTGGTTATCCTTCAGTGATTGGTAGCATTTGTTATAGGTAGCAAGGGTTATGAAGCCTAATATACTGTGCATTTTGACAATTGATTTAAAACTGAATTATACATCCATTTCCTGGATTTATTTTACTTGAAATAACTAATCGAAGAAACGGCAAGCTGAATCCAACAACAGAGTTCTGAGGAATTCTGAACTCTGTCTTTCTAGTTTTGAAAAGGAATCTCTCAAGACAAATGTTTATTTTAGTGAATGCTTAGAAGACAGTCGTATTGGCAAATATAAAGCAGCCTAGTCTTCGAATAGTATTTTCTGAGCCAAGGCTTATAGTATGTTAACTGAATGGAGCGCTGACAGCCTTTGGAAGGTCTCTAATGTGGTTATGAAACATAAATCAGCCTCAAATGAGAGGACATTTCTGATATTGGTTGTTTCTTTGGAACGCTCTGCCTCTGCTTCAAAGCATCCCCAGAGTTAAAAAAGCAACGTGGTATGCTTTGGGCAATGTCTGTGAGTATAAATCTCTCCGTAGCAGAGGCGTCTACACACACAGGGCCCAAAGACAACATGTTACATTCCTCACCGTTTACAAGCAGAGGGAGAGGAGGTGGAGGCAATATATGGATGCTTTAGGGGATTAACCAACACCCCGTCCGCCAGCTTTCTCTCCCTATCCCTTGAGTCTCTCCCTTCTCCCTCGCTTGTACTTCCCTTTTTCTTTTTGTGCTTCATCCTCTCTTAAACAGAGAGCTCTTTCCCAGCATGCCGAGTGTAATCCATGCCCCTGCCTCTGAGACACTTCCTGCCTGTTTTGTTTGTAGGGCTGATGGGAAACAGCCCAATAAGGTGCCTGACTCTCTCCTCTTCTCCAAGGTGTTGCCTCAGGCAACCGCTTTCTTTTGACGGGATGACGGCGCACGTTATTAAAGAACTTGTTGAGAGTCCATGCCCGTGCATTTCTATGCTGTCAACTCTCAATCTCCCTGACCCCACGTAAACCTCCGCATCCATCAGACTTGAGCCACCAGTCTGCCAGCCTCGGCTACTTTGATACGCTAATGTAGCCCTAACACTCACAGTTCAAGTGAAGCAAAATAAACGTCCAAGGAGTTTAAACGTGGTAAAACAAAAATGTGTGCTAGCTGTAAACACGGGCAGGAGGCGCTTGTGTAAACAGGCCTGGTTCCTACGGCTGAGTTGGTCTAGAGGCGGACAGTTTGTGGTCAGGCTCTTCCGGTTCGTAACCCCCCCCCCCGCCCCGCCCCCCACACACACACACACACACACACTACTACCCCCCCCCCTCCCTCCCCCCTGGCCTGCAGACACAGCTGTGGTCCGCCCTCGTAGAAACGCTGCTGGAGGAAAATAATCTATCACAGCGCTGCACGGAACAAAAAAAGCCCACTCACCCGTGATGAGAAGTGCATGTCTGTAGTTACTGGGGCATCATTCAAGATTATATAAAACAATAAACACCTCGAAAAGTTTGCATCAACATGTATTTCTCCAGAGAGAACCTTTTCGTCAAATGTTCCAGACTTCTACTCTTAACCCTTGTGTTGTCCTTCGGGACCTGAAGGACAACACAAGGGTTAAGACCCCTCAACAGCTACAGATTTCATTTATTTTTATTTATTTTTTACAGAGTTGTGTTTCAGCTAGGGCCATGTTTGGTCTATAAAATGTCAGTAAAAAGGGTAAAATGTCCATTTCAGTTTCTTGAAGTCCAAGGTGATGTCTTTAAATATCTTGTTTTGTCAGTCCAAAACCCAAAGACAATCAGTTTACTCTAATATTAAAAATATATAATATATATAATATAAAAAGACTGAAAAAAATCATTTCCTGCCATTAATTGCATGAAAAATTACTTTAACGACTAATCGATTTTCATATTTAGTTGGCATGGTATTTAAAATAGTTGGCAATAATGTTTCTATTGATTGACTAATGGATTAGTCGACTAACTGTTGCAGCTCTAGTCTCAGCCTGAGTATGTCATTGGACATTAGGTGTCTTTACAATTGATGCCCGGTATAATTGTATTGTAACTTCCCCAGAAAACAAGAAGAGGAAATAGATTTTTGCCATCAGTGAAATTCCTCCTGAGGGAAACGCTGCTTCTTGTAATTACAGATCTAGAGTTTCATGGCTGCTGCTCTCCAGCCTCTGCTAGCATTTAGCAAATCGCCAAATCCCTGAGAGCTCTGGGGCACAGTCACACAGAGCTAGACGTGTTCATGTGTATTACCTGCCAGCCAGCGAACTAAGTGAAAAGCACTGGGTTCAAACCTTAAAATAAAATGGTCGCGGCTAGAAACAGTACCAAACCATCCTGCCCAGTCAGCAGCTAGGTTTGCAGAGAAGGCGGAGGAATTCCATAAACATTTATGAAAAAATAAACTTTTACAATGTATTTTCATGGTCACATCCCCAGGGAGGGGGAATCTTTCTCCAGATGGAGCGTGCGGTCGTGACACCGGCCTTCCCCAATGGCCTGATTCCAAGGACAGGACGCAGGCGAGTCGCAGTAAACCGTGCAAGCAGCAAAATAAGCAGATGAGGTTGCTTCAGTCAATACAGTGGGCGCAGGTATAACAAACAAAAGATGCCCACAATTCATTGGCTCTTGGAACAAATGTCCTAAAAACAGGATCAGAGGGGAGAAACTTAAAGTCCTTCTTAGACAAATACACATGCAATCAAAAATCAAATTAGGTGTTCGAGCTGTGTTTTATTGACCTTTTATTTGATCAATATGTGTGAAAAACAAATGTCAACTCCAAAAGTCCAGTGACTAGCTTTTCAGCTGGTGTTTGTAGATTTGTGTGAATATGCGACACTGCTGTGGCAAAGCATTAAAAAAGCATTGGGGCCTCAGGAAACTGCAGACGATATATTCATATTATGTAGAGATAACGACCAGACTATCGACCAATCAGTTGGTTGAAGAGTAGGTAGAATTTCATTCGACCAAGATTTTTTTTGGTTGAAGACAGCCCTAATCCTAGCTGACACGAAAGAACAATTAAAACGTGCCTAATTGAACCAAGACCTCTCGCTCCATTTTTGCTCTCGCAGACGGCCAGGTCGACGTAGTAGTTTTAAGGCCCTGACACACCAATCTGATAATCTGGCGAGGTCAATGACTTGAGTCTGTTCGGTGTGTTACGTGACGTCGTCCGTCAGAGGAGTTGTCGGCCTTCATTTTGGCCGACCGGACTTGCTGGGTCGGAGGGCGGGAAGTTGGACTCAATGACCAATCTTATTGGTGGAGTGCTAACCCGGAAATGACGAGCGGGATGAGCGTGACTAAGCCTCTCAAAATCTGACAAAAATCTTTAAAAACTTTGTTGATCTGAAATGAAGACAGATTCAGCAACTGCATGGCCTATTTCTTGCTTAAAATGTTTTCAGAAACACGTTTCGATGAACTATCTTCGTAAAATATGAGATTGTAATTGCTATATTGCTGTGTTATACCACTTGTACTACACTTTTGTACGGCCGAGATTTGAACTGCTTGTTGTTCAGAATTGTCTTTTTTATTGGCAAAAATCAATAAAATGCGTTAAATAAAAAATAAAAAATGAGATTGTATTCAGAATGAAGACGCCATTATGCCCGGTTGAAAAATGCAGGAGCAGCCAGACCCACGTGACGCGTTCGTCCATTAAATCCTTTGTCCGACAATACAGATTAGCGCCACCTGCTGTTATGGAGACGTATTTGGTGTGTTCTCAGGCACTTTTTTGACCTTGGGGAGTCGACTGATCAGTCCAATTGCCTTTTCTGAAAATGGTCGGCCGTTGGGTTGCTGTGTCAGTGGCTTTAGTCGTTCATCAGAAAACTCCGATTGGACAGATAGTCTAGCTAGCTGTCTGGATTTACCCTGCAGAGATCTGAGGAGCAGTTAACCATAATCCACCCGAGTTTAGAACGCCAACACAAAGAAAGAGGAAGGTAACGGAACGTCAAGGATATAGACTATGCGGTTAGCAACCTGTACTTCTTCTACTCTGTTTTCTGGTGGATTACAGCCATGTGTAGCCTATAGCGCCAACTTCTGACCAAACTACACTGTAGCTGAGTTTATTCGCTCCAAACCAGTTGATGGAAATGTAATTGGACATTTAGTTGAATTTATTTTGTCCAACATGGAGAAGAAATTCCACTTAGGGGCTGGTTTTTCTGAACAGTTCCTCTTGTACCATTCTTTACTCCAGGACAAAAAAGGATTTTCTGCCAGCCATAAGCATCCATTTGCTACCATGTCATATTTTTAGTGAGAAAGTTCTTCGGGACTGCGCTACCATTAGTTACACTGCTCTGTAATCACAGCCCAGCCTGTCATAGGGCCATTGTACAGTTGTCATGGACCATCTAAAGAAAGGCAAACAAAATGCTGCCATATGGAAAACTGATTTGTAATGTCATTCATCATTTAGCTGCAGGAAACAGGAATAAAGACAGTCGTTCAGTAACAACTGGGTAGCAACAGATGGTTGAGTAGTAACCCTGGCTGGAGTTGGCAGTGTTGTTTTGTTGGTATGAAAGAAGCCACTACATCTCTAGAAACAGGATGTCTGAGATTTGAATCTTAAATTCTTACCAAACATTACTTTGTCCTTTGGCCAATACTTTTAACCAAAGTGCTTCACAGTGCCATTTTTAGCTCGGAGGTCGCAGTACAATCAAAAAGGGGGTGATACAGCAAGAAAAACATTGTGAAACATTTAAAACATATTTTCATTGTGAGTTTCTTTGCTTTTTTGTAATTTACACTGTAAACCAGTATGGACATGTAAAGATACAAAGGGCAACTTGACACTAATGAAATCAAAAATAACACAAAGCAATAAATGTTGCTATGAGAAAATCTGAAATGAGCAATAAAAAGCAGGAATGAGTCATGTGTGAATGCGTAATGTTTGGGTCCAGTTACAGATGAACAAGATGAACAGAATTAGAAAAGTTTGACTGTCAAGCCTTTGGTGTTCAAAATCCATCCATTCATTCATTCATTTAATACCAAAAATGAAAATACCCTCCAACCCTTTACTGTCAGATAAACATCCAGAACTGCGGAATTAAAGTTTTGTTCTTCGAAGATGTAATCACACTTCTCATTTTGCGACTACTGCGACAAGGTTCATCGCTTTGCCATAGCTCCATTACGTAAGTGGAAGGAGGCAGCTGTCTAATAAACAGTCTACAAATGAAAAGGGTTTGTTGAATGAAAGCCTGTGTGTGTTAGTATAGCGTGTATAGCCTGTTGTGTTTTGTTTGCCAGGTGATTTCCCCGACGGTGTTAAGCTAAGCCTGAGAATTCTTGGCTCTGGCTTCAAAGAGCAGCAGGGTCATCCCCTGGCAGCGGCGGATACAGACATGTTCACGGCAGACGTGGATCTGACGCGCACCGCACTGCAAGCAAGCTGTTTGTCAGCTTGACCTCCATCATCGTACATTTTGAGTTTGTCTTATGATTTGTCCCAAAACTGAAATGACTTTGTGCTAGAGGGCAGTTCCCCGCCTCAAGTCCCGGCAATGCACACAAATATAATGGAGTAAAAGTAGAAAGTGGCATGAAAAGAACCCTTTGTCACACAAAGGCATACACTCATACTGGTGAAACCATTAGTCAAGTGACAGAAGAACACTTCTTTTATCATTGTAAATTGAAAACTTCCTGGAATGACTGAAAACAAAACAAAACAGGCAACATGAGGACACCTTGGCTCCTGTAGATTTGTGTTGGTAATTTTCAGATTACATCTTCAGATAGCCATTTTTCAGAACAGATTACTCGATGTAGAAAACTATCATTAGTGTTAGCCCTATACTTACATTCACACACGTTCACATTGTGCAAAGTAAAACCCTTTAAGAGTACATCCACTATAAAGCTGTATTTAGTTTTGACGCAAGGGGTTAACTGTGGTCCTGCCTTGGATAGCTTTGATACAGTGAGTTGATAGCACCGCTGCAGGACTAAATGGACGTACTGCATGTGATCCAGTCAGATTGTTCTTTAAATACACTCCCCACAGTAACTGTGTTTATGTTCTTTTACATCTCTTCTTTTTTTTACTCCGTGATACATGCGACTGTTTCTTACTGAATATTAGATCCTTCTGCCATAACTACGTTCTGTCAGCTTCACAGTGCCATAAATCCATTTAAGTGTGTTAAATTTAAAAACACATTATCTCAAAGAATCAAAAACAATCTCCGGTGTAAACAGGAAGAATATTGTCTGACGTTACTCTGACGTAAAGATTGACGTTATGCAGAAAATACTTTAGAGAAAGAACCACACTGGCGAAAAAGTAAGAGCAGGGATTTATTAGGAGCGAGGACGAGGTGGAACTGTTACTGAAAGGTATGGAGTTTGGAAGAAAGGAATTTTTTTAAATGCTATAGTCTCACCATCACCTCTTGACCCTTGGCGGCTTAATGCAGCCTGTCTCCAGATCCTTGTCTTATCACTGATTATACGTTTGGCATCAACTGTCATAGTAAAAGGTTGTACTCTCATTGCATGATATGGCGAGGTGCTTCTTCATCGAGAACAGCTATTTCATTGCTAGATGCACAGCATATTGTATCAGTCAATGCACACCTCCCCAGGGACCTTTTTAAAAGCCTAAACACTTTGGAGCAGAGCTTCAAAGAATAATCGATTAATCGATTAGTTGTCAACTATTAAATTAATTGCCAACTATTTCGATAATGGATTAATCATCTGCTACCAGCTTGTTAAATGTGAATATGTTCTAGTTCCTTCTCTCCTCTGTGACAGTAAACTGAATATCTTTGAGTTGTGGACATAACAAGACATCATCTTGGGCTTTGGGAAACACTGATCCACATTTTTCACTATTTTCTGATGTTTTATAGACCAAACAACTAATCTATTATTCTAGGAAATAATCAACAGATGAGTCGACTATAAAAGTAATCGTTAGTTGCTGTTCTACTTTGGAGACCCACAAATAGCTCGTTGATTTCTACATTTTGCACCATCTTGACTGGGTATGCTTTTTCCATGAGTGCACATTCTCTGAGTGTTAGCTTTGGCAAAACAGGTTCGAGATGCTCAGGCGATAAAGGTACTGTAAATCCTCTTCATTTAGCAGAGTTGTAGTCTGGCCCATCTGAAATTCCCATGGAACAAAGAGGAAGGCGAGGTGAGGCGAGGGGAGGGTGGCGAGGGAGAGGAAGAGAGAGAGAGAGAGAGAGAGGGTACTCAGCTGAAGAGGGGGTATTGTTTACATATCAAGACTCTTCCTCTAACTCTCAGGAAAAGCAGTAATTTACCTTGCAAGGTTTTGCAGTTTAATTTCTCCATTGTGCAGGGGGATAACCCCATAATTATAGAGGAGGAAGAAGCCCTAAGCCCCGGACAGAGAGCCTCAGTGAGTTCTGGACCCCCTCTCCCCCAGCCTCGATCTGGATTTCTTACTCACTCTTTACTGTGGCCATTTGGCCTGTTCATTAGCACTTGTGGGGTGTCTGGGCGCTTGCCAATTAGTGCTCCGCTCCAAGTAATATTTTCTTCCATGAGGCCAGACCAGCTCTACTGGTAGATACTTATAGGCATCTGGGCCAGAAGGATAAGGGGTGACGGGGGGTTGAGGGGTGACGGGGGATGGCAAAAGCTGCCAAAACCCTGGGGAGCCTTTACTTTACAGATTGGACACCACTTCATAAAATCATCCCAACTTTTTGGAACACTTAATGCAAAAAGCCATCTAATAACAAGTTTGGTAATTAACATCCAGATGGGTTCTTGCACAGTAAGCCATTATGACAGACATGAACAAATATTGACCTACGTTATAAATGTTTATGTTTTTTTGAGTATGTAGGGTCGAATATATGGGCACTGCAAAACTATCCATCAACAAGTTATTAAGTTGTATGTCCAGTCTGAAGAAATGTGCAGAGGGTCTGTTGGTTTTACAAAACAAACACTTGAAAGACCTCACCTTGCCACTAATTACACTGTGACGGGCATTTTTTTTACTTTTCTCTGACATTTTGTGGGCCACGAGATGATTTGAGAAAGTAATCTGCACACTGGTCAACGATGAAAATAACCGGTGGGACAAATGGGACCATCCTAAAAGACCTGGCACTTTATTTGAAAGCAAGTCATTCAGAACATGAAGCCATCAAGGACAATGTATGTTCAGTTTACAAGCCAAAAGGAGAGAAGAAGGTAGTTGTGGAAACTTTATTTAGTATCTTGTAAGAACATTGTTAGAACATATTGACTAACTGAAGTGCGGCAAGCTGCAATACTGATGTTTTTGCAGGTGTGCATTAAGTTAAGTCACTACTGGACAGCTTGTGAGTTTGTGAAATGAGCCATGTGCGTGCATGCATGCGTGTGTGTTATCCTGCTTGTAAGAGCTGTAGAGACAGTGTACCATCCCCAGTACTTGGCTGTGTGGCAGAGGGTGTAACAACAATAATACAAGGTATTCATTTTGTGTGATTTGCCTCTCTCTAGCCTAGTTTTTGTATTTTTACATTGTATGTTACATATTACACACAGGGCTGAAATACTCATGGATGCTCATGTTCAGCAAAGATTGCCTAAGAAATATTTTCCTTCATAAAATAAAAGCTGAACTTTACTATTCAGAGCTACAAATTCATTCAACCGCCTAACACGTTTAGGTCTAGAAGCCTCTAATCTCAATGGCATTTTAAGATCTTATTTTAGAGATATTAGAGAGATATTTTACAGAAAAATAAAACATTTCCCAAAAAATGCTAAGAAATCATTGTTTCTTTAAAAGCTGCTAATGCTACACTAGCTGTCCTTCATCCATACTTATTATAGACATTGCTATAACTCTGATCTTTGTGAAAGACAAGATGTGCGCTTAATAGCCTTTCTCTTCCACTCTCTAACTTTCTCTCTCCCTCCTCCTCCCTTCTCGCACTCTGCTGCCACACAGTTACTAGCACCATTAGACTGTCATAACACGGCACATATAACCTGAGGTGATCCCTGGGCTGAGTGAAGCGAGCGTCCCCGGTGGGCAGGGCGCTGCGGCAGCCAAACAGGATTGCTACCTCATGGCCTGGGGTGATGGGTACCACATGTAAGCAGAGGCAACCGCTGGCCCTAATAGGAGCTGACAAGTGGCGGTCTGACAGTGGGAGATCAGATGGCTTGGGCTGGCCTATCGCTATAGAAACAGAGCTCTGTGTCTGTTGGGCCCTATGGCAGAGTGGTTTGCTTTAAATAGAGTCTTTGTACAGAAGGACAACTCACTCATGGCTCCCCTCCTGATTGGTCTCCATTATTCTAGAGCTACACTGGCTTGGATAGACACACATGCTGGAATCCATATGTTCCATCGTCGTAAACTGATCCTTTTAATTAAAGGGTCCTGTAGAGTTTTGAACCTCTAATCACGCTATGTAGCTGTTTTTTCAATGTGTCTGTCCCCGTTTTGTTAATGCCATACGCTTACCAAAGGATGCACATGCATGTGGAGTCAGGTCTGGCTACACCAGACCAGCTATCAGCTAGCAGGGCAAGCTAGCTACTGGCAGGATCGAGACAGGGACCAGGGTAGGTGAATTTAAACAATGTCTGAGTTGAAAGTAAGTAAGGGCCCTGTTCATGTGGCACAGACATATTAATTGCATATTGTGTCTGTTAAGAGGCACAAAGGCACTCTAAAACTTGCCCCGAGCACTGCCGTTTTAGCTCAGGGGACGCTTGTAGTACGTAGCTGCAGCTTCTCAGTGTTACCTGCACTGATTCGGGTCGGGGTTTTTTCTATCGAAAGTACTCGCGTAGCTATAGCGATCAAGATTAACGTAAAAATTGGCCGGAATTCTCCTTTAAATGAAGTTAACTGTTGACACAATACAGTAACGTGACCTATTTAAATTAACCAGATACATGGTTAAACCTCATTGGCTCTTACCAGTGTATCTCCGTATGTACTTCGTCCACAGCAATCCCACCAATCAGTCCCAAAACATCCCAGAGGAAATGACGTAAACATATTCTTTGTAAATCTTTACAATCATTCCACGAAAGAACCAAGCAGCCCTGCATTGTTGCACAATCCAAATTTTCTTCAAAACTTGACATTTTCAGCATGTAGCTTGTTAACTCAAAGTTTATTGTTTTCTAAAGCGAAGGGATTTTGAGAATGACAGCCCACAAAGAGAAGAAGAGGCCTTAACCTGGAAATGCATTTCCATTCATCTAGACTAAGGTGGCAGTAACATGCTTAAAATATGTTGCGATGCACCAACAAAGACAGGGAATAAGAAGACTGCAAGCTACGTGGATGTAAACAATTCTAGATTTAAAATACTTAGAAAATCAGCTTTGTAAATGTTTAATGAGGAATGCAATGCACAGTTGACCTCAGGGAAACACAGTAACACTAAACATTACGATAATCTAATCTAGAACATATTCACATTTAACAAGCTGTTAATTTTCTTACAAAAAAAAATCACAGGGTCCCTTTAAAATGAGTTGAGTTGGAATGTGGGTAATGTAGCCATCCAATTTTGACAGGGAAGAAGCATGTGTGGAATATAAAAGACAATATGTCGACTTTACATCTCACAGTTTGATAGGAGTGGAGCACTATTGTGAATAGTGAAACACACCAGACGTGACATGTAGATAGGATCAGGGCATGGAATTAACACCCGCCCACCCGCCAAATGCGGGTGAATTTTGCAATTGGCAGGTAACACTGTCAATCTACCTGCCAATTTGGCAGGTAGCCAATGAGAATTGAGTGATTCAGATGCGTAACTATCGGTAAGAAGGGTACGCAGTTGCTTACAGGCCTGGTCCAATCAGGGGAAGACATTGATTGACAGCCGGGGCTCCCTATCGCATTTTCATTACTAACACAAGCCAACCCAAGCGGGAGTGAGAACGGGTAAAATTAATTTCCTTGTTTCTGTTATGAAGATGAGATGTGTGTGACTCGAACATCTCACATTACCACCAAAACGTACAGCGAAAGACCGTGACAAAACATTTCAGACCGTCCTGCCAACCTACATACATTTTAACATCAATGTACGCTGTAACGATTTTTCACTCTCAAGTCTCTAAAAGTTGCTGCTGTTTCAATCTTGTCAGCTGTCTGCAGTGGGTGGGCTGTTGCTCCGTTTCCCCAACGACTGACGCGCACACACACAAACACACACACACACACATGGTGGATGCAGGAAAAACCGCAGATGAGACCTACAGGAGACCTAAAATGAGGACAGCTACTTTATTGTAAGTGCAATGATAAGTTAAAGTCCAGTAAGTACTTTATCAAACCGTATGAATGTGAGTCCCAGCCCAGGATAGGGAATTAACTAACAATGTAAAGATCAACAAGCCATTGACAGATATGTCATATTTGATTCATTCAATAAATTATTTTGTGTCTTAAATCCACCAGCCGTTTTCATATTATACCAACATCATCATCCTGGGCCTTTTTGGTAAGGTTCCCAGAAAATCTCAGCCCAGAATAATTAATTAATGGTACTAATTATTATTCCCCCCAAAACAAGTTTCCTTTTTATTTATTTTTTTATTTTTAAGAACTATACAAAAAAAGTTGCAACTTTTTTGCAACAACTCGTGTTATGGTCCATATTCACCAGTGTTTTTTTGTTGTTAAGCGTAAGCTACTCCTGATTTTGTCAGTCATCTCATCTCTTATATGCAGTGGCGTAACGAGCCAACACAAATGCAGTATTATCAAGGCTGGGGCCCCTACTACAGCACGTGATGACGGCGCAGTGTCCATGAGTAGGCTACCATGAATAGGACAGGACAGGATCATAGAGACACAGCAAGTCCTGTTTTTCACCTTTATGAGGCAAAACAAAAACTGGCTGGTAAAAAGTCACTGTGATTTTTAAATCCACCTGCCCTTTGGCTGGTGGTCAAAAAAGTTAACTTCATGCCCTGGATAGGATGTGTGTTGATTGATGCTTGTCGTGCACACAATGTGTCGCAATGCGTACATAAACACGGTCAGTCCACATAGAATTAAATATATAGAATGCGTCCTGATAAGGATTCAGGAGTCATGTCATTGTCAGGCAAACATATAGGTTGCACCAGACATTGTAACAAATGACTAATGCGGTGGCTTTTCTTGGGAGGGCTTTCCCATCTCATTTCATACAGCAGTTCTCCTCCTTACCAGGAAAAGTAATCTTCGTAATGTTGGGACTGTGGCTCGCCAGTGTCCATAGAACTCTTCGCCTACTGTGACACTTACAACACCACACAAGACGACACGCTATCAACAATCCATGGGGGATTGTGAAAGAGTCACAGCTTTTCCTGAGTGTCAACTGGTACTGATGGCAGAAAAATAGGACAGTGGCGTTTCCTGACATGGTGCATCTAATGAAAGCACACCTCAACGCTAGTGTGTGGGCTTACATTGAAAACAGCAGTATGTGGGAATCGTACGCCGTACACAGCTGGTGCATTTCACCCTAAGTACCACAGACATTTTGCTACTGCAGTCTTGGGGTGGATGACAGAAAAGATCTAATTGGCTACCTAAAATGCAGGTGAACAGCAGTGTTGAGGTGTTGTTGGGTTTAGACACAGTATGGGCGGAAACTATCAATCAATCAATCAATCAATCAACTTTTATTTATATAGCACTTTACAGCAACCAGCAGGTATCCAGTGCTTTACACCAAGAACCAAGAATAAAACAACATAACATACAATAAAAAGAATAGAAACATAGAAAACAGCAAATTCAGAAAAGATTGTCACACCACTACTACGTATTAAAAGCCATTCTTAATAAATAAGTTTTGAGTTTGGACCTAAAAAGAGCTACATCTGTAATAGTGTGAATGTCAGGGGGTAACTTGTTCCAGAGTCTTGGTGCAGCACCTGCGAAGGCGCGATGACCCAACAGTGTGTACCTTAACCTTGGGACTTCTAAAATCAGTTTAGTCGAAGACCACAATGACCTGTTGTGCTCACGAAGGCTTGGCCGGGCCATTTAAGGCCTTGAAAACAAACATTAAAATCTTGTGGGTACATACTGGTAGATTCTTTCTACCTAAATCTGGAGATAGCTAAAACCCCAAATCACAACTGTTTTAATAGCCTTTGCTGGAGCCATGATTCATTCCCCATCTCCTAAACCACAGCGTATGGTGCGACTTTACATGCTGTTTGCTGTAAGCGCTTAATGTGGTGCATTTAAAGAGAAGATTAGGAATAATACAGTGGCAGCATGTGGCACCCTTTCCCCGCAAAAAGAACAAGAGTTGGTTGATGAAGATCAAAACTGTGCCACATGTGGATCATTATCAAGAGCCAGGCAGAAACAGTTAAAACTTCAATGTGCTTTTAGATTGGGGCTTTGAAGCCGGGCAAAGGGAAAATGCTTTCTAATCAAGGCCTTGCAAAAACAAAAGCCACAATGTCTAAACTCTCAGACGACCATCTCCAACCTAAGGAGCCAGATGGTTTTCTGTTTGTTTGTATATTGAAGGGACAACCAATCGAAATAGTGAAAGAATCATATGAAAAGTCAGTCTGTAGTCATGTGTTTGTTTTACACATAAAAGCTGAGCAAAATTCCCTTTGGGGATTCTTTAGGACATATAAAACAACAACATTTTTAAGAGTTAATAAATGGAATCCAGCGCTGGAAACAGACTGTAAAGATCCCCCCTTTTTGAATCAAGTCAAGATAAGCCTACAAGTCTCTACCCTGGATTTGCTCTGGAGTTTGGCTCGGGTCCACACTGTAATTGCTTCACCATGTCGCCGCTCAATTGCGCCGTCACTAAGACTGAGATAGAATATGGAACTCTCTCACATTGTCTTATTTTAGCCCTCCAAATTGTCAAGGGTTAATGAAATCCCATTGTTATCATCACTGTTGTAGTCCAAGTAAGAAATACTTAACTGACACTGTCTTCAATTTGTTCCCCAAATGGTTCACTTTGCATGTTGATAGAAGCTCTCTGGCAATAATTTAGTCTAAAAATGGGCTCAATGACAGGGTACGATGGTCTATAGTCAAAATTCTTAACCATGGGTCACCAATCGTGGATATGTTATTATAATACAGTACAGATTTAGAGTGTAAAATGTTTTAGTTTTCATTGTCTATGCTATCATGGCACATATTCACAATATTCAACATTTAGGTCACAAATAATGATGCAGTTGGTCACAACAAGTTTAAAGGCGTATTGCACTTCCTTAAAGTTGGAGTACTCACAAGAGAAAAAACGGCAAAACTTTATGCAGCACAGGCCAAGTTATCCTGACTTTAATCCCTAATATGGCCTAAGCTCCAAAAATACTGGATCCTGCATTTCCCACAATGCAACTCAATAACATATTTTTGTTAGACTGTCCCTGCCCACGTCACTCTATGCCCCCAGTTTGTAACGGTTGATGTTAGAATGGATGGTGAGGAGGGTATGGTTGGTACCTTTCGCATCTGAACCAATACCAGTATCGATACAGGTACCTCAAATTCGGTTCCGGTACCCAACGGTACTTTTTTCGGTACTTTCCCTCTGTCTGTTAAAAAAAAATTTCAGTTGTAAAAATAATTCCAAACCTATTTATCCTATTTACTTAGAACATTCTGTTATTTATTCAGAATATTTTACACTGACAGAAATTAAATAAAAATAAAACCCCTCCCTCTCTCCTCCCAAACCCGTCTCCACAACCTGTTAAATTGAATAATTATTAAACTTGTATTTGTATATTATTCTTTTTTAGCCTTATTTTCATCATGACCGTTTTTAATTGCTCTTTAATGTTTCATGTAAAGCACTGTGAATTGCCTTGTTGCTGAAAGGTGTTGTAGAAATAAAGTTGCATTGCCTTGCAACCTCAGCCTGTCAGTCAGTCCCCAGGGCACAGAAACCACCGTTGTGCCTGTTTGTCTCACAGGAAGTGTAACGTCAACAGCACCATGACCGCTTTCGCCATTAATATCATATCGCAGCAAGCGCTGTCTGCGTGAAGTTTTGAAAAACTGTAACCACACTTGAAATCACTTTATCGGCATTGCTGTGACTCACTGTGACTTCAACAAAAATGCAGAGACGACGTAGTTTGGTCCGTCCGCACCTCTGCGCTCGTGTGTGTGTGTGTGTGTGTGTGTGTGTCGGACCTCTGCTCTCTGTCAACATGCAGAGAGGACAGGCTTGCAATTACGCACTCTCAGGTACCAAAATTTGGCACCGTTTGATTTTACATGAACCAATACTCTGTAGTACTGACGTGATTCGGTTGGTACCGGTAAAAGTACCGGGTTTGGTACCCAACCCTACAGGAGGGACGGGCAAAGGCATGACCCGCTTCTGATTAGGTGGTACTCGTTGGTTAGGTTTAAGCATGGGGAGTGAGATTGGTTAAAGTTTAGGGTAAGAATATCAGTGTAAGCCAATCAGAGGCCGAGTAAGGTGGGTCGTGCCTTCACCCGTCCCTCGGGACCATCCATTCTAGTATCAACCTTTCTTTTTTTTACGATTATTTTTTTGGGCTTTTCCGCCTTAAATTGACAGGACAGCTAGGTGAGAAAGGGGAGAGAGACGGGGAAGACATGCAGGAAATCATCACAGGTCAGATTTAAACCCTGGACCTCTGCATCGAGGCATAAACCTCCAAGTATATGTGCGCCTGCTCTACCCACTGATCCAACCCGGCCATAGTATCAACCATTTTTAATATAAAGGCTTTCTGTCAGGATGGCCCTGATGACATCACTATGACATCATCAGGGTGAATGTTTCACACTCCTCAAATCATCTACTGATTGAATAGTCTTAGTTTTAGATATTAGTGATTTATACTGAAAATAATATGTCACTCACTGACTCTGACATTGAAATCAATCTTCCATGAGTAACTTTCTTTTCACATGAACATAAATTGTGCTTTCAGCTTCATGAGGCCCTCATCTCTGTAATCCCAGCTCAGTCGCCTACTTCTCTGTTTCAGGTTGCATGGGGACCAGGGACATAGAGAGCTCAGGCTTTAATCAGAACCTGCATGCTTTAGCTACATTTTCAACTACTTGATTGTATCGCTGTCATCGCCATTTCCATTCTCCTTTTCATTTTCTTTAACCCCCCCCCCGAAGCAGCTTTTAACTTTTTGATCAAATACCTCAATGGGGAATTAGATTCTTTTATTTGACATTTGCATGTTTTGACAAAGGTATACTATATGAGTAGTTTAGAGCAAATTAACACACAATTCAGTCCAGATGCAGAGGCAAGACATACTGTGAGTGTAAGTCAATGGGAATCCATATGAGTCAGTTCCTTTTTACTTGTTCCATATGAACAGTGGAAGCTGTGAAGGCAGACATAACCCTCACGTTTAAGTCCCCATTGAAATCTTTAGAGAAGTAATTTCCCCTGTCATTAATGGTTCAGTCACCAAATTAAAGTCTCTTGTATGACAGGTAGATCTTTTGTCATCACTAACAGCCTTGCTTAGCTTTGATGGAGCCTATTAAACACTATGAATAACCTAAGGACAGTCCATATTCTTTCTATAATCCTTATGGTCTATACCATGTGTCAATGCCCCAATTTACTAACAATCACAAATTAAGATTTGCCCGAAGAAGCTAATTTGGTTCTATTGTGGCACAGAAATCTATTGAATTTAAAAGTTGAATTGCGGCATTAGAAATATGTGCTGTAGAAAGAGAATGTAACGCCATTCAATCAGAGACCTTTCTGTCAAAGACTGAACCATTATAACAAATGGTTATACAGTTGGCAGGAAAGTCTGTGCTCTCAAAGAATCCAAACAGAAAAGAGGAATTCTGCTCTCATCCAAAAATGCATTATATTTCATAAGATATATATAAAATTAGCCTAGTTCCAGTAGAGTCGCTCAAGGTAAACTGGGCAGATTCCCAGTAAGAGTATGAGACTGATGTGCCTGTGTAAATGTTGAACAGAGAACTGTACACACACCAAACTGGACAAGAGACCAAAGTTATATCACAATAATCCATAACTTGGTTTAATAGATAGCTAATAGAATCACATGTTAAACTGACATTAATAGTGCTAAATTGCTTGGAGATGCATGATAAATAACTAGTTAAATTTATATTTTCTGTTTAATTTCTCTTCTTGTTTGTTACATTTTGTCGTTCATGTTTCACTTATTACTCCATCACAACGTAATGTATGTATTGAAACAGGTTAATTATTATCCAGCTCCAAGCAAACCCCTCTTGAACAAAAGTTACATTACAAAAGTGCAGAGTGACTTCCTCATGATTGAGAGCCCTTCCCGACCATATCTACGATAGTGTTTGTCAGTTAAAGGATATTCCCCTGCAGGCTTACTCCGAGGTGACTCAACTCTCTCAGTGTCACACAAGGGAAACGGCGTGTTGGCTAATTTTATCACACAATGCATGCTGTTTGTCAGTGTGGCTCAAGTGACAAATTATTCCTTATCTTGAGGCCTGTTGTTTGTTTGTTGCTGAGTAATGTCCTGGCCACTCGCTCTTGTCTCTGGAGCCTACAGGGGCTTCAGCTGGCCCGCTGTCAACTGTCAGGAATCACATTCACGTTACTCTCATGTGTGCACGGGTACACACCTGAGCTTACACAATGGAACATACACAGAATTTTACAGCCTGTACCCACTCCTAACTCGTAAAATACTGACGCTTTGTCTGTGGCTCTCAGTGTCAGATAAAGACACAAAAAGCATCCTTCAGCATCTGTATGGAATGCACCGGGCAGAGCAGCAGCTCGACCACGGCGCTGAAGATGACGTAGTATTAACAGCGACAACGGTAGCGAGTAATATGAAAGACCGAACATCTGTGTAAGGAGGTTGGTTAGGGGAGTGGTTGGGACAAACAACACAGGACTTACACCGAGGAGACGAGGATTTGTGTCCTGTTCCTGTCCCGGAAACATACATTTTGTAACACCACCCACGATCTTTTCCTAAACCCAACTGCCCCGCTCTTGTGCTGCATGTCAGTTAAATGTACTGTACGTGTTGACGCCAAAGGGCTAGACGCGAGTGCCGAGAGCATCACCAAGCGCGTCTAAAGCGCGATAAAGGAGACTTTTTGAGTCAATAACAAACACCAAAGGCCCCTGACCAAGCGTTTTTTACGCAATGGGAGTGAGAATGTGTTGGATTTCAAGTACAGCTCTGCAGAAAAAACTGGTACACAAATTCAGGTGTCATTTACCCCGTAGGTGAACTGTTCTCTGTGTTTGCCATTTCCTCTCTGACTTAAGTTTTCCACCACTTAGCTTGATGGCCTTTCCATTTTGCCTGCACACAACCTAATGAAGACAGACATGTAGACTAACAGAGCAAGCTCCTTTTCTCTTTCAATGTCACAAATCTTGCTCCTTTATAAACGCTTGGACCCCATTGCCAGTGAGGGACTGATGAAAGCGACATGTGTTACTCATAGGGCCCCGTGTTTATTTGACTTCCATACTTGCATTAAGGCCAAGTAAACATATAAACTGCCCTCTAGGCCGGAGAGATGCAGGCGTTCGCCGCTCGGATCCCTTTCGCAGAGCCACCCTTGCTGCCAGAGGTAGCTGCAGGGAGGAGACTGAGATCTCCCAATGAATGAACCACTGATTAATGTCATTCAGCACTGATATAATACAGGGTGAAGATTTTCTGCAGTTTTATATACCAGAATAACAAGCCTCTGCGTCTGGAAAATAAACTACACACGTAAAGGGTAACTTCGTTTTTTTCCAACCATATTTTACCATGTTTTTTATGTGTAAGTGACTGATGGGAACAACGATCTTTGAAATTGGTCCAGTATTAAGCAACAAGCTGCATTGTTACGTTAATGGGAAATCGCACACCTTTTTGTTTAACATGAAACAGCCCCGAAACCGCCAATCCAAACACACTTCATTCAAAGTCAACAAAAAACGTCTAGTTTCGTCTTTCCACTGTTCCAAAATAAAAATAAAAAAAAACTTAATTCACCCATTTACATGTGGAAATATGCTGGCTCTATACACGCTAAAAGTAGTGATTATTTACATGGAGTCTGGTGGGTTTGGTGATGGGGATTTCAGGGCTGTTTCTGATTAAATATTAAGGATCTCACTCTTTAACTAAAAGGTCTATCTCTGTAGGGATCCTTTCCATAATGTTGTCAGACACTTAGAATAATAATCTAAGCCTGTCAGCGGCATAAACAACCCTTTTAGTGGACTAAGATTGAAGATGCTCATTTGCCCTTTAGGGTTACATTGGAGCCTGGTTTGTGGCTGCATTCTCGCTCAATACTGGACCAATTTCAATGATTTTTTACATTAGTCACTTGGACACCAATGCATAGGGAAATGGGCACTATGTTTAAAAAAAATTACCCTTAAACAGAATACGTCATCATAACAAATCAAGCCAAGAAGAACGTTATTTTTCCTCTCAGCCCGAGGGCCCGTTAGTAATTCAGACACCCCACGGCAGAGAAACATTTAAATCACATGTTTTGTGACCCGGCAGATCCCAGAGGTTGTGGCCCTAATAATTCATGCCATTGTTGACCCCATGCCCCCTTCTTCTTCCTATTTCCTTTTCCTCTTCACTTATCACTGTATCAACCGACTCTCTTTACTTCTTTCCTTCACTCTAGCCTGAAGCCAGGCACTCTTGTTTATTGTTTTTCTATCTGGACCACAAGAGACGGGAAGGGAAACTGATGCTGTTTCAATTGAACCAATAACCAGTATCACTTCCCGTAAACTTTACTTCATGTCACTAACCCTACACAGCTCTAACTCCACGTCACTCACCAGTCGTGAAAAGTGAAAAAAATCTGCTGTTTTGTCCCCCTTTCTCTGCACCTTTTCAGACCACTGGGCATTCCATGCTGAACTGTGGGACTACTTCCTTTCACTGAGTCTGTATAAAACAACCAGGATGCTTCAATAAAGAGCCTCATGTCAAAGAGCTACAGGGAGAAGGGGGTGCTGAAGGGGAAATGTCCCTCCGCAGTTTTTCATCAGACTGGAGACCCAAGGCAGTGTTGTTAAAATGCCATAAAAAGAAGTTGGTTCATGAATCAATCTTCTGTCGTCACTGTGATAGGTTGATTTATTAGATGTATTTATTTAGCACAAGTTAAAAAAATAAAAATTAAGTAAAAAAGACCCAGCAAACCCAGAAAACCCTCAAGGGGCTTGGCATGTTGGTTTCCCTAAAATAAGTCAACGATGGGTAGTATATAGAAAACAAAAAAATTAAAAACATATAGTCTATGAAAAGGGGACAGAAGAAAGGAACAAGTGAATGAGGGGAAGAAATAAAAAGTGAAGAAAGAGAGACAAGGAAAAGAACAAAAACAAGAAACATGTTAGGCTATTGATACTAGGGGTGGGGGAAAAAATCGATACAGCATAGTATCGCGATATTTCTCGTGGCAATACTGTATCGATACACAGGCGCCAAGTATCGATCTTTTATTATTTAAATTGCACATCAGAATTTAACTTTTTGGTAGTATAATAATAATAAAATCAATTGCTTATTCAGTCCACCAGATGGCGCTGTTTGTTTTCTGGTGAGGTCAGCGGGGTGACTGTCAGCGTGCAGGAGGATGTAGATAAAATAAACATGGCAGCGTCAGAGAAAGAAATCAGAAATGCACCATCTGCGTTTAAATCAAGTGTTTGGACTTTTTTCGGATTTTTTAACAAGGAGGGGACAACTGAGATGGACATGAGACATGGGATTTGCAAGGAGTGTCGTATGCAAATAAAATACTCAGGGAATACCACAAACATGAGGGCTCATCTCACACGCCACCATCCAGAGTTAGCGTTAGCCGAGGACGGTAAAGCTAATGCTAAACCAGCTCCGCCGAAAAACCAACCAACACTGGACACACTTAGCTTGACAAAGCTACCTCCCAATTCAGAGCGAGCTAAGAAAATAACTCAAGCCATCGCCTACTTCATGTGCAAAGACCTGCGTCCATACAACGTTGTGGAAAATGAAGGATTTTGTCACTTGCTAAAAACACCGAACCAAGGTACGTGACTCCGTCGCGCCCGTTTTTGTACTCATTTTAATTGTAAAAATACCTGTAGTAGCACAGCAGTGCATACCTGTTGGTATTACAGTCTAGTCCACCTTAATTAAAAATGCAAACAGGTCAGTTTGCCAGGTGTATACAACATTTATAACATATTCATTAAAGTGCTGGTTAGTTAGTTAGCTTGACAGTCACATTTTACAGCAATAAAATTAATGTGAGATGAACAAACAGATGTTGACAAAGTTTTCCTTTGGGGACATAATAATGAAGTTGGGAAAAAAGGTAATAAATTGCAATATATTGCAGAATATCACAATATGTTTAAAATCGCAATAATATCGTATCGTGACCTAAGTATCGTGATAATATCGTATCGTGGTACCTCTGGTGATTCCCACCCCTAATTGATACAGTGAAATAATTTTGATACAACAGATGGAAAACACGGCAGCAAGCATGCCATAGTTTAGGCCTACTGCTCACGACACCAGGAATATAGGTTAGGCTGAAGACTCAGAATATTGTCCCGTTAGCATCCAAGCTGAGCTAACAAGCTAATGAGTTGTCTAAATGACTGTTAGCAAGATCGCTAGCTTGGAAAGCTTTATTTCCACTCTTTAATAACTTCTGAGCAGCAGCAAAGGGCACAGTCTGACATTGGATTGCAGGTTTTTCATGTATGTTATATCAAGGTATTTCTCAGTATTGTATGGTATTCCTCATACTGATCAATTTTCTAATATAGATTTTATTCCAAGACTGTCTTGGATGCCATTCTACATTCCTTAAAACAATGGCCGGTTTTAGATCATTCCTAGTTTTGACAATTGTTCTGAAACTGACGGTGTATTTGACGACAGATGACTCCATAAACAGTCAATTCAAGACACCGTTAGAAACAATATATTATGTTTCTGTTTTAGCAGATAATCCTATGCAGAGACGTGTACAGAGAGCAAGCCAAAAACACATTGCTGTTTTAGAAATAGAGGCTTTCGGCTTTGGGAATGGTCATTCTAACTAAGAGGCCTTTTGAAAACATTAAATATCCCATACAACAACCACTATCGACTGAATCTTTTCCTGGTAAGACGTGGACCCTAAAATGAAGGGTCACTTTACAAAAAGAGAAAGAGCAGAGCAGCACTGTCAGACCGGGGGGCGGGGGGGGGGGGTCACCTGAGACCCAATCCAGTTGGTTGAAGGCCCTCTGACCAGCTGTTTCTTGTTAGGACTTTAAAACAAATTCCCAGAGTGAGATGGTTTCCACGCTCAATCCTGCCCTGCAGAGGCCAGACAAGAAGGGGCTTAATAAGACCCCGCTGCTGCTGCTGCTGCTGCTGTGTGTGTGTGTGTGTATGTACACTTCTACTTCACTACATCATATTGTACTTTTCACTCCTATGTGTGTGTGTGTGTGTGTGTGTGTGTGTGTGAGTGCGTGCACTGTCTTAGCATTTTATCTTATCGTGATAGCTGACCTGAGAGATGCTCTGCCCTGTGTTATGAACGCCACCAACTGTCAAGAGTTTTGATTTTTTTCCAAATCTATTTCCTGCTTTTGAAAATATCAACCCTTAAGTGAGCTTCAGTAACACTCACAGGATGTTTACAGCCATTTAGTGAGAGTCGACCTTCCATTCAACTGTTGCCGAATATAAACAAATGTAAGTAAGCCTTATCTCAGATGGTACAAATGGACCGTACCAAATGTTTTCAACAGTTTATTCTCACCTGCCAGCTGACCTTTATAAAAGACTAAGAACGGGTCAGCGTTGTAATGCAAACACACATGAAGAGAAAGTAGAAGGATGTCCTCTGTGTCCTACAGTTAAGTCTGAAATGGGCCACATGTTTGCAGAGCTGTTGTAAACTTAGCTGCTATTAATGTCACCATGAAAATAATGGATATCGGTCGTTTATTTAATAAAACCTCCATGCTGATGGGTTTTACACATTTTTAGGGACAGGAATTATTTTAAACATGAATTATTTCTCCATCAAGAACAATTTATGTCTGGCCTTTTTAAGCCTAATGGTGCGTGTACACAGTGGCGTTTTTTAATTTAGTTTTAATTTATCTTCGATGACCACTGGCAAGCAAGGAATACAGGCAACATCCATCCTCCTAAAACCGCGATGGCTGCACCAGATTGGACGAACGAACCAACATTGCGGCTCGTTTGGAAACTTTCTCTTATTTTCTGAACATAATTCACCGAAATATGTTTCTGAAAACATTTTATGCGAGAAATAGGCTATGCAGTTGAAGAATCTGTCTTAATTTAAGATCAACCATGGTTATTTTAAAAGATTTTCGTGAGTTTTCGAAAGGCTGCGAGTTGACCTGGATGCCTCTGATTTGCATAAAGTATCCTGGATTCAACTTTATGCACATGAGGAGTGGGCAACGCCAAGCTTCTTAAAAGTCACCGCAACGCTACCAGAATGTATTACTGCTTACATAGACAGCGAATGGGAAGTGTGGAAATGTGCTTACCACGTGGACATGTCCCATTAATCCATCTATGTCTTATGTTCACAGGGATAGGAAATATTGTGTATAAGGCTGCATTCACACCCAAAAAAAAAAGCGATCTGGTGATTTTTTTTCGCAGGGTTGTGCGGCGTTGGGAGTGCCACTGAAATGGCTAATTTGTGTGACGTCCTGTTGTGTTCTTTAACGCCCCAAGGTAGCACAAATAGACTTAATATTTCACAGTCACTGTTTTCTGTTAGATTGTTCATAGATATCGAGGTTTCTGACCACACTTGAAGGCAGCTTTATTTCGCGGAGAAAGAGAGTAAGAAAAGAGACGAGCAAAACAAATCGACTGTGCTTTGTTGCAGGAAACAGTCAGCTATTAGACAAACTCCGGGCAGTTCAGTGCTTGGGTTTAGATTTTTACCCTCATAGTGTTTCAAAACGTTCTTGTGCAGCCATAAAGCAGTGATGTTTCCTGTACAGGATTCTCACACCGCCTCAAACCATAGCTCAAAACACACCGACAAGGCTGATCGCCGGTTACGTGATTGGTAGTCTATATCACTTCTGGGATGCTCCAGGGCCACCCGAAATTACGCCGCATGTCCGTCCCCTTCCTCTTTCTTTGTGTTGGCATTCTAAACTCCGGTGGATTTGTGAGGACTATGGTTAACTGCTCCTCAGATCTCTGCAGGGTAAATCCAGACAGCTAGCTAGACTATCTGTAAAATCGGAGTTTTCTGTTGCACGACTTAAACTTTTAAACGTACACATGTTCCACCAAAACAAGTTCCTTCCCAATCCTTTGATTGTGATTGGTTTAAAGAAATGCCAATAAACCAGAGCATGTTTTTCTACCATCCCAAAATGCTCTTCCGCAGAGCTGTGGAGGAAGGTCTGGCAATGCGAGACTACATGATTTGCCACTTCAGCGTGACGTGAGGTTGTTTCTTCAAAAGTTGAGTCGGTCTCAACTTTTCACGGCAGGGCCGCTGCGTTTTTTTTGCGTCCCCACCCTGCGGCAGAAACCCCCTCCGCGGCCTAAACACACTACCATTCAGAATGAACGGGACGACCTGTAGTTTTTCTACACCGTCTGATCGCCGACGCAGGCCGTGTGAACGCAGCATCATCCTGTAAGACCACAGACACACTTAGCAGACTCAGTGGCAGTTTGATGGAGGCCAGGCCAGGTTCATCCATCCAGGAGATACTCCCCAGCCCTCCCGCCTGAGCCTGGAGACCAGTCTCCCCGGGGGGGGGCCCTCACCTCATTCTGACCCCCAGCTGAGACAGCTTTAGATTGATGTGTGCACTGCCTCCCTCTCCCACACATTGTGTGCTGTTTTGGGTATTTCCTCTGCCTTTCCCCTTCTTTCCTTTAGAGAAAAAAAGCCTTGTTTACAAGTCACGGTGGGGGAGTGCTGAGCCTGTGCTGAGAATGCCGTCATAGGGCGATGAGGACGCTCTTTGTGTGAACTGGCAGCGTCTCCGTCAGCTGTGTCTCAGAGGTTAAAGGGCTCGCAGAAGACAGAGGAAAGCAATGAGTTCCCGCCGTTTGAAGTGACTTGGCTTGATCGGTGCGTTCACACTTGCCAGAAACTGGCAAGCAAATGCTGTTCGAAACCCGAGAGAGTGAGATCAGTGATAAAGTCACACATGAACTGATACTGCAGTGTTGTTTTGATGATTGAGACTAGCAGTAAACACATAATAGTGACTAGAACTCAGCATTTCATGTATCACTCAGTGTGGAGTAGAGCTGCAGCGATAATCAACTAATCGATTAGTCGATTGAGGGAAGTAATCGGCAACTATTTTGTTAATCGATTAATTGTTAATTCTAAGGAAAATGCCCTTTTCCGCCTCTCAAATATGGAGATTTCCTGCGTTTCTCCAATTTATATCACATTAAACTGAATATCTTTGGTGTTTACACTGACACAACGAGACATTTAAAGACATCACCTTGGACTTTGAGAAAAGGGAATGGACATTTTTCACAATTATTTGACATTTTCAACAACTAATCCATTCATCGAGACGATGACGGACACTCTCCAACTGGGACTAAAGTTTTATTTAATTTTTCTTTGCATCCTCCTGAACTGAAATTACCACCACCGCAAATAACAATAAACCCACTGCATTAATTACTTGATCAGCCCTAAACCTGTGCTCTAAAGGGGCCAGGTGATAAATCAAAAGTCTGCACGGGAAGCGGATTACCCTGACACCTCATCAGTCTTTACAGAGAGGCCCACTACAAGTAGAGCCAAGCTACCTGTATGCTAACATCACACATGAAGGCTACACCCAGGCCCGCTAAACGCCTAACACTCCGGCCGCGTGATGCATGGCCATCGTTAGGGAATGATCCCCAAGTGCTGCTGCTGCTGCTGCTGCTGCTGCTGCTGCTGCTGCTGGACACCACTGATTACTCCACCACTTCCAAAATGGAAACCTTGAAACACCAATTTTTGTGTGTTTTTCTTTGACTATGGATCTCAGTGGGCTGAGAATCGTAGAATTTTATGTACCACAGATTTAAAACAGATTTTATTCTTCAGCCATGGTGAAATGCATTGTTAGGGACACTTAGCTTGAAAAAAAACTGAACTTAGGGCTTAGTTGATGTTTTCATAAAGGTCTTAAAGATAATTCATAATGTCTTAAAAAGTCTTAAATTTGAATTGGTGAAACCTGCAGAAACTAAAGAAAACCTCCATGCTGATGGGCATAAACATTTTTGGGACAGGAATTATTTTAAACATGAGTACTTTTTTTGTAGGTGCAAGCGTCTTACAAAAGCAAGAGCCTCGTCTAGCCATGCTACTTCCCTTGGAACCTATGTTACTCTGAATGGATGTTAGAACCGGCCGCTAATGGCAGCCCGGGTGAGATAAGGTCTTGGTAGCATTCACTCTTTAGAACAATTAGGAGAGGTGGTGCAGCACCTTGTAGGTCAGGTGATGGATCATACTGGTGGTGGGTTTGTGGGGTTGACGCTGAGACTGAGGCGTGATTGGCTGAGGCCGGTGTGCAGATTTGACAGAGACAGATCGCAGAGGAGAGAGGCCAGCTGGGTCTGAGTGGGATCTGTAAACAGGGCGGGACAGGATCCGCGGCAGCTACACTGCGAGGTGATACAACACATCTGGGGGATCAGGGCGTCATGGCAACGGGATATCAACACAGGTACAAGGCCCTACATAATGAACTACTGTTTTTTGGTCTCACACTCGCTCACAGCAAATCAGAAAACAATAAATGCAGACCTCACCACAAAAAGGCCTGCATATCACTTGGGTTTTTTATATAAGCAATTAATCAAATGTGTAGGGCTGCAACTAATGATTATTTTCATTGTTGATTAATCTGTGGATTATTTTCTCAATTAATGGATCAGTTGTTTGGTCTCTAAAATGTCAGAAAATGGTGAAAAATGTGGATCAGTGTTTCCCAAAGCCCAAATTGACGTCCTCAAATGTCAAAATAGTTGCAGATTGATTTAATAGTTGAAAACAAATGGATTAATCAATTAATCTGGCAGCTTTACAAATGTACATTGAAAGGTGTCCTTGTAGTGCCAAACCCAGCTCTAAGATTTCCCTCAGCTCTAGAAAGCATTTTAACGTTTTAACATTGTTTTGGTTTAACTACTCACAACTTCACTGGTTTGGTCCAGTTGCTCTCTCATCAACCTTGTTTCTTTAATATGTTTTTCACACACAAAAAATAACTACCTGCTCAGCAGCAGACAGACAAAGTTAGCAACCACTTTGTGAACGTAGTGGAGCATTAAGCAGCTAAAGAATTTTCTCAAGAGTTGGTGGAGACCAAAACATGTCTACAAGGAGAGTGAATATTACACTTTTTTTCATTAAGACGCCAGAAACACAACTCCAAATGAATGTTAGTGTTGATCCATGTCTGTTGGAAGCGTATATAGGCAAGTGTTTGCTAAAGGCATTATTACATCAAATGTGTGGTCTTCAGCAAGTAGCCAAAAAACGGATTTCTGCTGTTTTGATACTAGCGCTGATACTGTACCTGAGTTTTGGTACCTTACTTAATACATATATGCTCTTGTCAGAAACTGATTTCATTCATTTTATCCAAACCCATCTAGCTGTAATGGAACAAAACAGTCACAATTGCTAATCATAGCATGCATTTGATGTCAGTTTTGAATACTATGTAATATGGACACATTTTGGTCTGTACTATAAGTGTTGAGGTTCAATACCCAGCCCTAGTCACAAGACAACACTGACTAATGGACGTTTACAAGCTTCAAGCAGTGTGCTCTCTTTACAGTGCCGACTCCAAGCCTCTGAAACACAACTGTTAGTCTTCCCAGGGAGAGAGTGTTTGATGTGTACATCATAACATACACAAGTTCACAGGGACTAATGAATTTCCGCTCAAACCATCTCGTGTCATAACAGAGATCATTGGCCTAATCCACTTACCTTCTGCCCAAAATCCCCCTATCAATAAAAAAGGTATCATTTTACCCTCCCCGAGGGCTGTTAAAAGTAAAGAGCCACTCTGTTAAGACTTCCTTTCATGGATGGCAGTGGTTCCGTGCTCTCCTGTAAGCCTCTAATCCCTCTGTCGCCATCACTCGCCCATGTACTGCCCTAGAGGAAGCGACGTCTTGCAAACTAAACCTGCAGGTTTCATGTTGTGTCTGTAGTGCAGGATTCCGAGATTAGGCTAAACATACACTTTTTATTAACCTGGTGCATTTGCTGTAGTGTGTGTGTGTGTGTGTGTGTGTGTGTGTGTGTGTGTGTGTGTGTGTGTGTGTGTGTGTGTGTGTGTTTAAGAAAGTTAAACCTAAAAGTAACACATTTGTGTTTGTCTCAGTCACTGTTAATGGTTGCTTACTGAGAGTGAACTGCAGAATAAATCAGTATCTGTGTGTAATTGTGTGTGTGTGTGTGTGTGTGTGTGTGTGTGTGCCTGTGCGTGCGTGCGTGCGTGCGTGCGTGCGTGTGTGTGTTTGCATGCACATGAGCACTTGTGTATAGCCGTTGGCACGATGCTATGTTGTTAGGACCCAGGCCAACTTTTGCTGCTGGAATTTCCTGTCTGAATTGAGCACCCCCACCTCTCCTACACTCTCTACTCTTTCTCTCTCTCTCTCTCTCTCTCTCTCTCTCTCTCTCTCTCTGTGCTTCCCTCTCCCTGTCTCTCTCTCACTGCCCCTTTCTCTCAAAGCACAACAAAGGCTTTTTTCCCCTCAAAATTATTCCTGGCCTGGCCTGGCCTCTCAGGGCGTTATTATTATCGTTGAGTACTTCCTCGAAGACATGAGCCCACTCCGCTCTCCACTTTAGCATGGTCCTGATCTGGGGCTTCATTTGGACATAATGAGAGAGTGCTTTTCCTTCTTTTGTCTCTGAGTCATGAGACTCGAAGGGGGCCTTTGTTAACATCGAACACCTGGCTTTGTCTTTAGTGAGAGATCAAACCTGGGCTTTAAGATGCAAACTAAAAAGGGGAAGAAGTGGCAGGATGTTTGGCACGTCTGGAGCCTCATTATGGGGGCTACGGGGCAAAGACTTGTTCAGTCTTAAAACATGTTATGAGAGATCGGAGAAGATAGTGGCTAAAACAACGACCACCAGTTAACGGTTCCTGTGGGCTAGATTTGATTTATGATACAAGATTATACCAGCACAAAAGCCCCTCAGTGCACTGTGCATGGTGCACTTAACTGCATTTTGAGCCCTTGCCATGTTTTATAAAATTAGCACTAGGGCTGTCCTCAATTAGTTGACTAACACTGATACGATTTTGTCGACTTGATCGATTTGTTGATTAAATCGACAGTTCTTTAAAACTGACCACAAAGAATTGTGCAAAAGCATCACTTTAAATCCTGTTTTTACCACACGTGCTTATGTTTCAGAGAAATAAGTAATTCAGAATGAAAAAAAGACTAGAAAATGACTAATGAGTCAACTAAGACCAAAACGACCGATTGGTCGACCAATCGACTAAGCGTGGGCAGCCCTAAATATCCCCTTTAGTAATATTTTATATGATTACCTTTCTAAGTTAATGACCTTTAATGACCCGAAAGTGAAGCACCATTGTTAAGATGTTAAACATTTTGTAAGCAGTTGTTCAGATCTGAAATAGCACTGCCTCCAAAAGGGCTACATCAGTGAGGGTGTGTGGTTTCAGGTACCAGAGAGACGATTGTAAATGTTTCAGGAAGTCCAGTTTGAGCAGTAGATGCATGACTTTGGAGACTTATTAGATGCCAAAACACTGCACAGTGGTTCACTACAGATAGGATTTTTCAATTCATCAATGAATCAGAACCAAATTTAATGAGTAAGTAACACTTACAAGGAACTTGCCTTGGTGGTTGGTGCATACATACACATTAAAGAGAAATAAACAGGGCGCCTGGCTAGCTCACCTTGTAGAGCATGCACCAGTCTATGGCGCCAATATATAGAGGCTCGGTCCTTGACGCAGCGGCCACAGATTCAGTTAATAATAATAAAATAAAAGAATCTTAAAGAAAAGAAATAAACAAAACATGTTAGACACAATAACCTAAATAAATGCAGTACCAGTCATGCTTTCTCATTCGCTTGAATGGGATAGCGTGTGTCCAAACGTTTGACTGGTACTGTGTGAACAATATAAGTGTTAACAATAAGAGAACAAGGTTGTAAACCTATCACTGTGATCATTTGATCCTCCCTCTCAATGTTGTGGTAAAAGTTGATAAAAAAAAAGGTTGTGCTAATTTTGGGCTTAACAGTCGTCAGCACAGCTCTGGATCTACAGTATGAGGCCCAGGGTGGAGTAACCCTGCATGCCAACACGCCCAAAGGGGACAGACGGCCCAGCCAGCATATGAAGAAACTGAGGAACTGTGAATGGTGCCAGCCATGTACCTGTCTGTAGCTGTCCCTGCAGTCCAGGAAACAATACATCTGTCTGGGTGATGGAAGGGCCTGTTCAGCACTTATCGCCCCCACTTTCAGCAGCCCCAAGCTGGGAGCGGGCAGGTGAGGAATCCAATCTGTGGGGCTTGTGGTTGGTGCTGGTTATTTTAGTGTGTTTGTGCATGTGTTTCACTAATGGACTGGACTTTTTTTCTACGGCGATTCCGAGCCCCTAAAACAAAGACATTTGGAAACACTGTTGCCCCCGTTTTGGTTTGAAAACAAACTGAGACCTTTGGAAACGAGGACACACGTCAGTCGGTCTTATTGGTAAGGTAGCTTACATACCTTTCAGTTCCACCTCGTCCTCGCTCCAAGCTAATAAATCCCTGCTCTTACTATACTCCATTGTTGTTTTTTTCTCTAAAGTATTTTTCTGTATTTTCAACTTATACATCTATACGCACAGTAACGTCAGACAATCAGCTTCCTGTTTACACCGGCATGCACATGCCCAGTGTATGCGAATGTCATGTGATGTGCGTTGTCAGATGTGTTAATATGGACAGAGATTAGTTCTGCTACTGGAGCTAAAACTCTTGTGTGGATCGTTTTTGTCTCAAAACGCACCGTAGTAGTGTAGATGTAGCCTAAATATGTGATATTAGGCAGGTGTCTGGACGGCCATACAGTAATATAAACTACCCCAGCTGAAAAAAGATTGAAGGGCGCTACCTGTTGAAAACTTTACCAGAAGAAAATACATCCCAACACAAGTGCAATGCAAAGTAATGAATTAAAGAAAAAAAGAATAGGGTCCTGCAGTTTGACGGTTTAATTGATCAACTTTCCAATACGTCAAAGAAGCTACTGTGCTGGCCTGACTTCCAGCACAACCTTGCTGTCTTTGTCTTAGTCTACTCTCCTTGTCCCCCCCATCCACCATAGATGTGCCAGGCAGCACAAGCAGGGGGCACCTCTCAGACAAAGCCCCAACTTCTGGCTCCACTTGTGAAACAAAGCTCAAACTCCTTTTCCCAGCTCTCACTCCCTCTCACTCATTTACTGGGTGCCTCTTTTGGCTTTGTAACACACAAGTTAACTCGGAATTGGCCGCCTGTCTCACACACAAAAGCAAGGGAGGGTCACTGGCCGAGATCCAGCGGCATAGATCTTGATAGAAACACAGAGCCCGTGGCCTTCTGCGCTCAAAGACGAGAGGAGACAAGGAACGAGGGGCACCGTGCCGATTTTTACAACTCACTTTGGCTTCACAGGCAAGTTTCACTCTTGCCTGTCATGTAATTTCTAAAGCAGAAAGTCCTGCACAAATGGCATGTTTTATAGATATGAAGCTCAGCGCAAATTATTTCAGGAAGACGTCATTACCACAATCACAACTCATTCTTAAATCAAATCAGCTGTTCAAGAAGTGACGTGTCAGTTAAACCAATTAGACTCAGCCACGAGATTCAAGGGCCGATCACAGCCTTACAACTCTGCTTTAAATCTGTTCTCTTCTTGTGCTGTCAGCTGTCGTTTCAGGCAAAGCGCTCGACCCTCCTCCTCCTCCCCTGCCTCCTCCGGTAGTTGTGTTTCTCCGGCTGACCGCTCCGTTACCTCTTCGGTCCGGTCTCTGGTCTCTTCCCCCGCCGCCACCAGTATCTGGCCTCCATCGGGGGGTTATGTTCCTATTCCCTACCCCTTTAAGAAGATTATTTCGATGGAGTCCAATCTCCAAAAGACTTTGTTCATTCAATATCATACAGTTGTACAATAAATATCTTTGCATATCTGCAAACGACGTCTCTCCTGATTGAAATAACTCCTCTGTTAATTAGAGCAGCAACGATTAGTCCACTAATCACCAATAATAATCAACAACTATTTTGATATTATTTGGAATCATTAAATTTCCCATGCAAAAATGGCAGTTTTCAGCATCTCAAATACTGTATAGTCATTTCCTGCTCTTTTCTGTTTTATATCATATTGAACTAAATATCTTTGGGTTTTGGACTGACAAAGCAAGACATTTAAAGACATCACTGGGATGGGCATTTTTCTCTATTTTCTGACATTTTATATTTTATTTGATTTATCGAATAATCGAGAAAAATAATGGGCAGATTAATCAATAATGAAATTAATTGTTTGTTGCAGCTTAGTCTCACTTTGCCAGACCATCCACACGCTGCGGAGCGGAGGAGGGTCTGGCTAGTCCACACAGCATTCCAGGATGGAAGAAAAACGTGCTCTGGTTTATTGGCATTTCTTTAAACCAGTCACAATCATCTTGGGGTTAGGGTTAGGACGGAGTCACTCTAAAATAGTTGTGCGAGAGAAAACTCAGATTGGACAGGTAGTTTAGCTAGCTGTCTGGATTTACCCTGCAGAGATCTGAGGAGCACTTAAACATAGTCCTCAGAAATCCACCAGAGTTTAGAACAGCAACACAAAGGAAGCGGACATCTGCGAAAATAAATGCACCCAGCAGAATTTCCTGCAGCACCGGAGCAATCCCGTTAGTGGAACGTCAAGGATATAGACTAGTTGCAGCCCTACTGGCAATACTAATCATGTACTATAAGCTGAACTTTAAAAATCAGGTTTTCAGGACAGTTTTGACTACTTTGGCACAACTTTGATAATTTGCTTCACAAAAACAGGAATTAACCAAATTTTGGTATAATTCTAAATGTCAGTGTTTTTGAAGGGAAAACAGTCATTGTAGGGTAATGCTTGTTCTTAAACAAATTCCACAGCAGTCAAATGGTTCCCAACCCAGGGCTGCCCTCAGGGAAACTCTGCTCTAGCAGTCTGTGTGTAGTCCCATCAGAGTTAACTAAGAACAAGACGCTCCAACGGCAGGATGATTGCCTTAATCACAATAACAAAAGGCTCAATAAGGGTAAAGAAACAGTAATGTCTGTCTTTTGTGATTGGCATCCCCTAAAAACAACATTAAGCGTTGTGTCATGGCCCAAAGGCACAGGGTCCTGTTACACCTTGTCTTCACAGCGCTGTCTGTAGCACGTAAGGAACCCTGAGGCAAAATGACAGATTTGAAAAGAGAAGTGATTATATTGACAAAAACTGGGCTTTTAATGCACAATTCCATGTATCCAAAAATCATTAAAACAGCAAGCAGATGAAGAAATACTTTAATCAATGACAGAGAACCAGGCATTTATTTTTTTAAGATTTATTTATTTGATTAGGACTGTGCACATTAATCAACATTTCTGTAAATGCGCCAGTGTTAGCCAGACGGTTCATTTTCAACGGTAGTCCTAGTTACCTTGCATGTTTTGCTATGTTTTGTTTTTTATCTGTATTCGACAGGGGCAGTGCATATTAAAGGTGCTGTAGGTAGGATTGTGAAGATCCAGGACTTAGCCAAAAATTTGAACATCGACAACTTCTCAGTCCCTCCCCCCTTCCTGCTAAGCCCAAAACTGTCTCCTAAGCCCCTCCCCCCACAAGGGAGAATGAATGTGTGTGCATGAGCAGTGATTGACATGCAGTTAGACACCAACCCCTGGCCCTGATTGGTGCATCTGCACAGGGAGAGGTGGATTTTTGCAAATCGCACTACAGGCTGTAGGTGGTGCCAGAGGAGCCAGATTTATTTTTACCTGCTTCATGTAGTTCTACTCGAACATAGGGTCAGTTTCACCAAATATGACAGAAAGTTAGTTTTATAAGTCTTACCTACTGCACCTTTAATAAACATATCTGTAAATGTGCCAGAATTAGCAAAAAATCTAGTTTTCATCTGCAGTCCCTGGCAAGATGTTAAAATAGGCTCCCTATAAAGCAATGATAGGTATCCTAACATGAGCATAACATTACATACAAATATATATAAATACATGTGCACTAGATAAAATCACATTACATTCTTGTCTTTATGGTGGGGGAAACTGGAGCACCCGGAGAAAACCCACGCAAACACAGGGAGAAAATGCAAACTCCACATCGAAAGGCCCTGCCCGGACCGGGGATCAAACTCTGCAGTGCCAACTTGCTGTGAGGCAGAAGTGCTAACCACTGAGCCACGTGCTGCCCATTTGGACAGAACTTATATTACAGAGGTCTTTAGATCTAATTTCTCTTTTGTCCAGTAATATCAACTCAAAACGTCCTCCATATTTACCTGCTGTCTTGATAAAATCAGTATAATGTACACTCTACACAACAAATACTCATACTCGCCCCTGCTGTTCTGAACACATATTGTCAACAGTATTAAAAAAAAGAATTCACGGACTAATTCCAGTCACTTCCACGTTTCTGTTTTTCCCCCCAATCTGTTAAAATACCACCATTGAAACACAGCCCTTTCTGCATAGATGTTTCACATTAAAAGCCCTCCAGTGTGCATTTTAATGGATCCCTCTCCTGGCAGACTTTATGTGAAAAGTTTGCAGGAAGTGTTAGGTTTTATTGACAGTAGCTTAACAGTGATCAAGTAAAAAAAAAGTGGAATTGATCAAAATCATAATGAATGAAGCTGGTATTTCTGTAACAAAGTATGGCATGACAGATGTACTGACTGATTTAGGGCTGTAGAAAAAATTTACATTTTGCTGAATGTCTATTAATTCTGGCCGCTCCTTTGGACTTAATCGTCCTCAATATGTTTGCTCGTGGGACATTGGCATCACATTGGTGTCCCCTGTCAGCCAGTCCCAGTGGTCCTCTCAGGTAGAGATAATGATCTGCGCTCACTGAGCTCTGACCTTTAACCCCGGTGGTCTCTGCTCCCAGGGCATCCCAGCTTTACTGGACCGTACAGCCCAAGAATCCTAATGGCAACCAGGGATCAACCCAAGGGAGCGGCAGTGCACTATGCTCTCTGTCTCTGTCCCTCCATAGTGCACACCCACCCACCCACCCACACACACACACACACACACACACACACACACTCACACATTGGTATAAGAAGTATTCAGATCCTTTACTTAAGTAAAAATACTTAAAAAGTAAAAGTCCTGCATTGAAAATTGTAGTAAATATATGTAAGTATCATCAGGAAAATGTACTTAAAGTATTAAAAGTAAAAGTACTCAATGCAGAAAAATCCTCACATTTTAGAAATTGTAAAGGATCCAAACAGTTGTGTGTTTAATGGTCTAATCATTTCAGCCTTTTGTTATATTGTTGGGTAGTTTCATTTATTATAAAACATCATATTTTATAAACTACGTATGTTTTGTGTTTAACTATCAACTAAAGCTTTCAGATTAATGTAGTGGAAAAAAAAGTACAATATCTCTCTGAAGCTACTTTCTTCCTTCCTATCTTTCAGTCAATGTGATCCGCATGCGGGTAGGCTCTCTTTCCTGGCACCGCATACACGCGCACACACACACAACTGAATGTGTGCTCATGGGTTCGAAGTTATCCAGCATAGCTGTTTTCGGTTTATTTTCCTGCATCAAACGTGAAACTTTACCATGAAACTGGAGAGAATTAGTAGGCTTTTGTCTGTGATTAGAGCTCTCCTCCTCCTTCAATCAAGACAATAATGTCTCCTACTCAGCCGCTCTAATCACAGTAATTAATGAAGATCGGCTGTGTTGTTCTAATGAGACTTCCCTCGAGCCATCAGACCATTTATGGCAGGAAACGGTGGATTTGTGCATTCTTTGTCTGACACATAAAAACACATTCATTGTTGTGTAAACCCTGCTTTGGTCTCATTGGATGGAGAGGGCCTCTAATGAACATACAGTTCTCGGGGCAAAAGGTTTCAATTACTGGTGGATTACAGGAACAGTAAAATGGTACAGTTGCATCTCATGCTGCGCTGCAGGCATTAGTCAGGAACTGTAGTTCAGCCTTAATGTTAGTTTGTCTTGTACCTTGTTTCAGAAAACGCTCATCATTCACTGTTTTTGTTGATTTGTATTTGAGACCTTTTTTCTCTCTTCTGTGCACTTACAGGGGCCCACCACCTCTTCCCCACCTTCCACACGCCCATCCCAATCGACATGAGACACCACGAGGGGCGGTACCATTATGAGCCACACCCACTCCACGCCATGCATGGGTAAGTCTCATTAGATGACACAAATAATCATGGTGACATTCACAGTATATCTTCCCTAACAAACCAAACCCAACTGTGCAACCAAACATTATTCAAATCCACCAAAGTTAATTTTTAAAGTTAATTTAAAATTCTAGTGGATATTCCAAAGTTTAGATAGATCATTAAAAACGTAGTTTATTTCACTAATTAGACATGTTAACACAACCTAACGAAACATAAGCTTAATGGTGGGGTGTGTCAGTGTCGAAGACATCAGTCGTGTTAGCAGCGTGTGGACGGGGGAATGTATGGCATGATGTGTGTTGTATGGGGCAGCAAACCAAACAAAGGACAAAATGTTGAGCTGGATGCAGTAGGCCCAGCTGAGAGAGAATGAGACTCCCAGGAGGGCAGTCCTTTATGTAAGCCACGCCCAGATGGCCAGGTACAGACGACCCTCCCAGCTCCACCTACCCGCCCACTCCCAGTACCTACAGAACAAAGGAGCAGAAACATGACAGGCAGGCAGAGTGGCAGGGGTCGTCACAACAACGATTTTAGGTTAATGAAAAAAAAAAAAGCTTTAACCAAGCAAATTCATATCATAGCAGTGAGCCACGTTTAAAAGTTTGGAATATCAATGACTCCATCAGTAAAATGAACACATCGTATGAGTCATTCATACTGGTCTGTGACTGCATTTGACCAAATAATTCCAACCAACAAAGGAGTCATAAGTCTCTTGCATTGCCAGCCCTATCTCCACAGCAGTGTGGAATATGGTCTGGCTACAACCACACATACAGTACATTGAAGGATAGGAGAAATAAACGGGAGGTTAATAATGTCTGAAAAGCAAAAGGTGGCTCAATGTGACAGGTCAGTTGTCACTTTTAATTGCTTTCTCTCTCTCTGAGAATTGCGCTACTACTCCTTCCTATTTGTCAGCACCAGAGCTGGGAATAAACTGCTCTTCTTTCTGAGCTTCATTGACGGAGACAAGTTCAAATACATCAAAGCCAGACAAGAAGCACGGAGCGAGAGGGAGACCGAGATGAAGAGAGACAAGCCACATTAGCACTCCTACAATTTCATGTGCTGGGACTTGTAGTAGTCTCTAGATCAGCTCTGCTGAGAGTTAGACAGTGTTGGAAGAAGTACATAGATATTTTTTATATAATAGTAAAATCCTTGTGAAGAACTTTATTATTTGCTGTATAAATCTCACTCAGTCACACATTTATGTATCTCATTTCTAAAACATGAACTCCCAGCATATTGTTGAGGATAAATAGGCTTGCAGTCCAGCCCTGTGCTTGGATTTTAAACTTGTTTTCTAACCTGACCTACAAAGAAACACTAATTTATTTTCCGACTTTATTACCATAAAAGTCTGGCCTTCCCTAACGTTGCCGGGCCTTCTTATGCTTATCTAAAATATTGGAATCCAGGAAGGGAACCTGGGAGTAAGATCAATAGAGGTTTTGTGAGAACTGTGCGCTTACATTTAAATTCAGCAAGATCAGGTGATACACAGCGCAGGCAGAGCTATTCATCACCTGCAAAGCGAGGGGAAAGGAGGGGGAACAACCCGCTTTTTGTTTTGATTAATGTGACGGGACTCTGACAGAGTGCTCCTACTAATTCATCAAGACCTTGATCTAGCTGTCTTTTCTCCAGCATGCGCCAAACTCACCTAATTAAGGCGGGTTGTCGCGGCGAAATGGAGCAGGGTGTCGGTGCAGGGGCACTCGGTGGCGGCGTTCTGTCAGTGGCTGCATGCTGGGTGTCAGGGTTGTACTTCCTGCCTGAAGGATGACGCTTACTCCGTATGGAGCGCCCTTCGTCACTGTTACATGGAACATAATGAAGGCTGCAGGTCACCATGCCACTGTCATAATGCAGCGCCTGCTGTGCTCACTGCTTTGCTACCTGTTCTGCTCCCTGGCTGACAGTGCGAGGGAATAGACTATGGCTATCCTGTGACTCAGTAGGCCAATGAACATACTCCCTGTGTACAGGAGCTTTGTACCCAAGTGCAACCTCTGTTACAGCTCTTTTCCGTGCTATCTTTGATGTTTCTTATCAATAGATTTTGTTTAATTATTCCGAAATACAAAGAGGTTTGTTTGGCATTAGTGGTGTTTAAAGAGTATCTACCAATTTAGCATCACAGGTCTGTATACCAATACCACGTCATTTATGACTGACGGTCAAAGAAGATGATAAAAGAAAGTTCTATGGACTTAATTCTCTGTAAGTATTTGTGTATGTTTTACAAAGGGTTTAACCTGAGCCAGGCCATACAACAATGATCACGATATCGGTCTGACTATGACTACCAAATACCTGTGAAACTGTGAAGTGCAGGTTTTCTCTCTTTTTTCACTGCGAGTCCACACTGTTAGAAAACAGCACAATTCTGCAGCAGTTTTCCAGTCTGTAAATTAAAATGACACGACTATAAAGCAACTTTTGACTTTAGGCATCTGTTATTTTCCTCAAACTGCTATCCACCATCTTGTTGAGAAAACCTCTTAGGGCCCTATTTTAATGATCTGAAACGCAAGTATCAAACGTGAAACACAAGTAGCTTTGTGGGCGGATCTCGGACAACAACAAGCGCGCCTGCTCTTAAAGGGAATGTGAGATGACGCTCTGATGGGTTTATTGCACGTTACGCCCAAACCACACCTAGCTACTTCAGACCAACCCATTTTAGATTTGCGTCGGGCGCAAGAGTCATTTATCCCGCCGGTATAATAGCAACAGCGCCCGACGCAAATCTAAAATGGGTTGGTGGTGAAGTAGCTAGGTGTGGTTTGGGCGTAACGTGCAATAAACCAATCAGAGCGTCATCTCACATTCCCTTTAAGAGCAGGCGTGCTTTTTCCATGGCGGATTGCTTTTATGACGGCTATTAGCACCAGCGGGAGCTGTCCGGGATGCGGCAAAGTAATAAATGCCCGTCTTGGCCGGGTGGCGATGTTGCTGTGGCCTCTCGGGCGCATCTACAGTCTGGAGAGGATTGCTGCAGCCATGGAGCATGGGCCTCTAAACGCACCACCTGCACCTGTTGTGCCCCTTCGTCCTCCCCCCACTCCATCTCCATCCACCCGCTCCATCAGGAGCACATTGCCACACCAGATTCCGCCGGAGTGTCCAATCCCGCCGTAGTTCAACACCACGTCTCTTTAAGTCCTCTAATATTTCCTCATTGATGTCATCAACACATCCATGATTCATGGAAATGTTGTGTAAAACACAACAAGCCACAAAGAATGCTGGGACTTTTTGAGGACTGTACTGTAAAGTGCCTCCTGACTGATCCAAACACCTGAAGCGCATTTTGTAATATTTTTTCCTTGTAGTTACTATGTATGGTTTGCAAAAATGGGAACTGCTGCGTCCGTGTAGATGAGAGAAGCAAAGTGTATGCGCGTTGTGTACACGCTACATTATGGCCAAGCATGCTCCCCTAAAATAGTATCTGAATAACGCACTACCGACTTTAGACCAGGTTTTTCCTGGTCAGTGGTTTTCTGAAACTGCGTTGGAGTGCAAGATAGGGCCCTTAGAGTGCCTTAGACCTTTAGAGCGCCTTGTTTTATTAATTAAAATATTCATATTTGGCACCAGCGTATCGATAATTGTTCCGCACAAACGACAACGATATATTGCCATATCGATATTTTGTTCCACCCCAAATATATATATATTTTTTATTATTATTATTATTATTATTATTATTATTATTATTATTATTATTATTATTATTATTATTATTTTTAACACAGTGGTATTGGATCATACACGGTATCAGCCGATACACAAGATCAGGTATTGGAATCAGTATCTGGAAGGAACATCTTTTTGGAACATCGACTTTGGACAGTTTAAAAAAAAGGGATCACCCAGAGATATTGTCTTTTTTATTTCATGCTAGATTGATCCTTTAGACCTTGTTAGTATGCTTCAATTGAGGTGATTGTTGGATGTGGTCTCACTGCTAAGAAACATCCCGACTGTCTCTAGAACACGTTGGGAAGAGCCTCTCGTCGGATGACAGTAGAACTTGGAGACAGTGCTTTTTGCTTCATATTGTGGAGTCGGGCATCTTTTTTGCAAAGCCACAAGCCAGGAAAGCCAGCCACCGTGCCAGCATGTTTGACCGGGTAATTAGCATCCGAAATCCAGCCTTCCGTTCCCAGAACCTTAACGACAACGCAACAGATGAGAAAAACAGATCCCCCGCTCTTTCCACAGCCCATATTTATGCTTTTCGGGAAGCAGTCGGGGGTCAAATTGCAGCACTGAAAAGTTGAAATATGCCCAAGGTTTTTGTGTGGCAGAGCTGTGGCCTACGCCGCCCCTGTACACAAACAGATGTGGTCCCACTCAGCAGGCAATCAGCCTGCCAAAGGCCCGCAGCCCCACAGCATGGAATGTGTTGATTAAATACAGTTTACAGATCAGACATTCAGCTTGATGTTTTTTCCCCTTCATTGTTTTGGTTTGGTTAACATGGAAAGGAGTGGAGGATGGGGTGTAAAGGGGGGTGGGCAGATTTTCGAGTCTGATGATTGGTTGTCAGTAGTTTTGTTGTTATCTTATGTTGTTGCCTGTTGGCTCCAGCCCCGGCTCACGTCACGGCTAATGTTTGAATTGGGATGCTCCCCTGAGTTACAGCCAGGAATGTGCTGCTGAAAAGACAAGGGACCCATCAATCAAATGACTGGGAAGTTGCAAATCAATAGCCTGAGATTGTCACGGTTTATCACACAGTCTCAACGTAGTTATCTTGCACTCAAAAAAAGACTAAATGGTATGTGACAGCCAAATAATGGATAATTACCCTCTGTATAATCCCGTCTCATTTAGGTATATTATGCCATCGTCTGACATAGTTTTACTGGGCCCCTCCTTTGTACACAGTCCTTGCTTCTTAGCGAGTACAGTATCAAGTTGTGTCCAAATCCTCAGCATCCTGATTAGGGCCCCAAAAACAACCAAGGCAGGATCTTAGTATGTCCCTTGTGGGGCAGCGTGGTGATTTATCTTGATCGCCTTGGCTGCCCAGAAGTACAGAAGGGAGTGTGTCACATCATAATTCATCCAACCCCGAGCCAGTAGGGAAAATGCCAGAGAGGCAAATTCTAACTTGTTGGTCAGCCAGGAGGGCAGAGAGGCAGACGGACAGAAAGAAAGAAAGGGAACTTGAAGTTGGATTCTACCTTTAACACCTTACATTGCAAACAGGTCACATGGGCAGCATCTTGTGGCAAAAAGACCCATTCAAACTAAGGCGTAGGGCTGCAACTAACAATTATTGTCATTGTCGATTAATCTGTGGATTATTTTACTGATGGATGGATTAGTTGTTAGGTCTATAAAATGTCAGAAAATGGTGAAAAATGTGGATCAGTGTTTCCCAAAGCCCAAGATGACGTCCTCAAATGTCTTGTTTTGTCCACAACTCAAAGATATTCAGTTTACTGTCACAGAGGAGAGAAGAAACTAGAATATATTCACATTTAACAAGCTGACATCAGAGAATTTTTAAAATGACTTAAACCGATTATCAAAACAGTTGCGCGATTAATTGAATAGTTGACAACAAATTGATTAATCTTTGCAGCTCTATGTCGTAAAACTAAATAGGTTTAGAGAAGTAGGTTTATCTTATGCAAAAATACCTTGGGTCTTCTTAAATGAGATGCACTAGTTGGAATGAAGTGTCACTCGACCCTGTCTGAAGGCCTGTTTCAAATGCTCGTACACTCTGGTATGCACTTACTCACAGGGTTACTCATATGCTCGACAAGCTGCGCCATGTCCAAATCACTTTTTCTCACAGCAAACTTTTAACAATGGAACAACAGAGACCATGTAATCACACAGTACAGAACACAGAGACAAATAGCAATTACCCAGTTGAAAGCATGTCGTCTTCTGTCTCACATTGGCTTCCTATCCCTCTATCTATCCTTATTTCTCCTCAAGTATCATCCTCACAAGGACAAACTCCTGGCACTTTTATTTGGCAGAGATGAAGAATTTAGATTTTTTCAACCGCATGCGAGCACACTTCCTAGTAGTGTGTTTCCAACAGGCCAGCCACCCATAGTTTTCAGGTATGATGGAACTTTCTTTAAATGGCAGCCACTAATTAAGAGACAGGCTATACGAGCTTCCCATTCACCCTGTGTGACTGAAGCCTCTGGAAAACACACAGACTTCAAGTAACATCTTGTCAGAAACAGGGTGGATCGACAAGGCTTCAATAATGGTACCTGCCAGACAGGACTATTATTTGCAGCCTCCTGACAGCCAAACGCAGTAAATTTCCCCTTATTATCAAGGCTGCATACACACTCAGGGTTGTTGGAGTGATTTACTGCAGCTAGAGTGATGTGTGCCGACACGCTGGTTTGCTATCTGCCAAGAAACAAATAACTATTGTTGATGCAGTTTTGAAGTCAAATGTTGCAAAGTGGTTTTGCTAGGTGAAGCATGGAGAGGGGCATTATGGTTTATAATTATGGACATGAGATTAATTTATTTTTCAAAGCAAGCTCACACTTGAAGTTCTGGTTATATATTTTTTCCAGCGAACACAGCAATGAAGCACGCCGAGGATGTTCATATCACAATATAGGGTGGCTCATCTATATTGTCATTCTGTTTTTAATTTGCATTAAAGGATGAGGCTGGTGATTTTTATTTTATTATTTGAGTCTGGTAGTGAGATGTGTTGACAGTACCAGAAGTATGAAATAATGCCAGCTTATTCTATTTAAAAATGCAGCATTTTTCTGACTATACATACACTCATGAAACTGAAAATAGATTAATAAATTTGGCAAACACTGCAATCCATTATTAAATCTGCATCAATCAGAGAATCAGAGGTAAAGTTCAACAGGTTCCTGCATTACATTAGGCAGCCATTTCTAATATTATTGTTTTTACTTTATTTATAGATTTTAAATAAAATAAAATTAGTGCACATAAACATTGCATCAACAGTGCTTTTTCAGACAGAAAGACAGATAGAAAGAAAAAGAAGAATGTACCTTTTAAAGAGAGTAGTACGAATCAGAATAATCTTAGTGGACAGCATTTTTAATATTCTGCTAATTCTGGAAACATATTAAACTATATTGCATTATAGCTTCAGTCAAATGTGACTGTGCAATACTGCAATACTGTAAATCCATTTTACTATTTATTCTCTTTCTTATATTTATGTGTTGTTTGTTTATACAGTATGTGTCTTGTACTTTCCCCTCTATCACTCGCTGTGGCAACAGTGTGAATTCCCCCATTGTGGGATTTATAAAGGATTTTGAATCTCGAATCTTGAGCTAAATGCTGGGAATCCCAGTGTGCGATTTACGTTGATGAGCTTTGAGTCCTGCAGTCTGATAGGAAAAGAGAGCCAGCAGCAGTGCCAGCTTACCCAGGTAGTCCTTCAGTGAAGCACCAACACTAATCTGAGGCGGCACTGCCAAGCTCTCTGTATGCTGCTTGGAGGCGGACTGAGGGAAGCGTGTTTTTGTGTATGGAGCGTCTGTTTCTTCTCACTTCTCCCCTCCCGCCCAGAACAGAGGGCTCTTTATGGTTGTTTGCAGGGGGAAGACTGGGCCTGACGGCAGAAAGTTGGCCCTCAGACAAGGCCAGCAGTCTGCAGGCGCTTACTGGAAATGGAGCGATGGCCGAGGCTCTGGGTTGGTTGGCTCGGCCTACAGTTGGGCAGGGCTGGGCCGGGTGCAGGTTGGCGTCCGCACAGAGACACTGAATGAGAGACTGAGCAGGGAAACTCTGAAGGGAGCATGGGTGGTGGTGGTGGGGGGGTCTCATGCCCATCTTTAATAGCCACAGCCAGTAACTACAACCTGGACCAGTCACACTCATTTCATCAGAGTCAAATGATTCGACACGCTTGGCGGATTTTTTTTTCAGATGTATACTGAAATATTGAATTTATTTATCCACTATTTACTGACCTTAAGGCATCTATTTTCAGTATTTGTCTTGCATTCCACTAGGGCAGGGGAAAAAATCGATACAGCATAGAATCGCGATATTTTCTGTGGCAATACTGTAACGATACACAGACACCAAGAATCAATCCTTTTCTTCTATATTCCCCAGTTGTTAAAGGACCTGAACAAGTTTTTTGTACAAGTTGCATTGTCCAAATTACCTGTAGTTGCACAGCAGTGCACACCTGTTTGCATTTAATGAAGGTAGACTGTAATCCAAACAGTTCAGTTTGTCAGGCACATTTAAGTTTTCATGTCATTGTTGGTCAGTTGGTCTGCTGACAATCCAATTTTGCAGCAATAAAATTGAAGTAAGAGGTAAGATGATCAAACAGAGAACATCATTTGAAGCTGGGAAAAAAAGGTAATACATTGCAATATTATCGCAGAATATCGCAAAAATATTGTATCGTGACATAAGTATTGTGATGTTATTGTATGGGGATTCACACACTAATCTCCATATTTAATTGAATAACGTTAATGAATCATGTTAGCAGCTTATCCAGGAATACTTTTAGATCCACCATTCCTTACACCCTTTTCTTACGCATGCAGTTGTTGCTGCCAAGAATCCAAACCACACATATAAACACTTGTGTTCACCGCAGCCATTGAGCTGCTTAACTGTCAGCTTAAACAGCATTTGCTCTCAGGCCCTCATAAAGACAACCCTTCTGTTATTTGGATTACTGTATTGTTGTATGCGAGTGTCACTGTGGTTGTATTTCTTACAAAACTTTCTCCCAATCAAGAGATGGACTGAAGTGAAGTTAGTAGTATGTAATCTTTGACATATTCCAACAGTGCCAGCATAAAGTCACTATATTTTCTCAATTCAAAGTAGGGATGAACATGTGAGCAAGAATTGAACATTTTGATTAAAAATGTTGAACTGACAGTGAAATTATCTCAAACCTGAATCCTATTTTGAGGCTAGTCTACGACTCATCTGTTGCTCAGGCTCATTGTGCAAGGCCCTCCTCTTCACCACTGACAACATACAGTTAGTCATTAGTCTGCTGATTCCATTTAAGGTTTATTACCCTCAACCCTTTATCTTGCCTTCCTCCTTTTTTCTTAAGAGAGATTGACTGAGGACTAGGGCTTTTAAAAAATCACAATACCAGTACCAATACCCATACCCTTAAATATAGTGATACTGATACCAATAGGGACTTTGCCACACCACTGACTGTATATGTTGTAGGTGCAGCGGTAGTGGGCCAATCACACATCGTGTTTAATCAAGGAACGCTTGCAGTGATTGGCTGCCAGCAAAACCAAACCAATAGTAATTTTTTTCAAGATCTGGGTACAAAAATGATCACACGCAGGTATCGTTTGACTGGAGAAGTTTCGATACTACTTTGTACTGGGTTATATGGGTGCGTACTTTAAAGGTATGGAGTAACGATACCCAGCCCTACTGATGACTTATAGTTATTATACTTCCATCAGGAAGAAATATAGATAGATATATAGATAGATAGATAGATAGATAGATAGATAGATAGATAGATAGATAGATAGATAGATAGATAGATAGATAGATAGATAGACTTATCCCTAATTGAGAAATTACCCTGTTACAAGCAGCAAGTTACTTGGACCTACGTACATACTCACTCACACACATACAGAAAAAACAAAAAATATACTTGAAATAATAAATAAGATTTAAAAATATAAGATAAAGATAGCAATGATAAAAAATGCCAGAACACTAGTGAAAAAAATATACTTAGAGGGATGAAAATGTATATACTAGTGTAGAAAAAAATCTACAACCTACATACTGTACATAGTATATATAACAAATATACTATATATATATACAGCCCTAGTATTTTTGTGTGTGTATATATACACACACAAAAATACTAGGGCTGCCCCCGCTTGGTCATTTAGTCGACTAATCGGTCATTTGGTCTAATTCGACTGAGATTTCTTTAGTCTATTAGTAATTTTTTATGCTTTTTTCAGTGTGAATGACTTATTTCCAAGAAACTTATGAGCACATCTCTGGTAAACACAAGATATAAAGTGGTGCGTTTGCATGATTCCCTGTGGAGAATACATTTTTTTTTACAGATCACTCAAATAAATCAACAAATCAAGTCGAGGGCAGCCCTTATAACTACACGCAGTCATCAGCCTTTCCTCTATTAGTCATGGTTCCTCCCGCTCCAAAGTCTTTCTGAGGGTTGAATCTGTACCAGGTGTTCTTACCACACACCGAGGGAGTGGCAGGCCTCTTATCACAGCCGAAGCTCACTAGGTCGACATAAGTACTTGCGCCCCTTCAAAGGGTTGTGCCACTGCCAGCGGCCAGCAGACATTTTTATCTCGAGTTCAGCCCCTTGGGGCTATTGAGAATTACAACACCTACTTGTCTGTGTTTCTGCAAGCAGAGCCGCAGATTACTTGTCAGAGCAGACACATTTACTGTACAGCCTGATGTGACCAGCAGGCAGTCGGAGAACTTCTGACTTTTCTTGGTGGCTTCAGGCAGCTACTTACTGTAAGGTTTTGAGCATCCGGTTGCCTTCTCTTATCTTTTACCGTGTAATACCTGATGTGAACGAGACCCTGTCATTTTGCCCAGCCAAACAGATAGAGAAAACGCTTCCTGGTAGCCTCGAGAGTGGAAAAGCCCGTGGTCTCGACTTGTCTGTAGCTCCAGGGCTTAATAGGCGAGGTGAACAAAAGGGGATTATTATGTATTAACTGTGGGACTGGAGAAGGGAAAGGGGTGTAAGTGGATTGAGACTGCAGACACTTTGTTGAAAAACAGGAGCTAAGGCTTGTCTATGAACATAGCAATGAAGATCACTCACGAAGATAACAGTCATCAGATTAACACAGGAGGTCTCCACTCTCTCCATCTCCCACCATCTGTGTCTATTCATCTTTGACCCTCATCCTCCGCCCATTCTTTTTGCTTCTTTGCTCTAACTTTTACTCCGTCTTCACAGACCTCCAGGACTGACGGGCAGCCCAGTCATCTCAGATATTTCCCTGATCCGTCTGTCGCCCCACGCGGCGCCCGGGACGGGTGAGTCACCGTTCAGCCCTCCGCATCATTACGTCAGCCCCCACATGGAGCACTACCTACGCTCGGTGCACAGCAGCCCCACCCTCTCCATGATCTCAGCGGCCCGAGGACTGAGCCCTGCTGAAGGTAAGATTCACCAAGATATTGACTATGATATCTATCTAATATGTAAATGTTCTGTGTTGCTAATACCAGAGCTAAAGAAAAATCATCACACTCACACACAGAGCACTTTTTTGTGTGTGAGTGCTGTGTGGACTAGCCAGACCCTCCTCCGCAGCGCTGTGAAGGAAGGTCTGGCAATGTGAGACTACTCTTCGCCCTACATTACATTTGCACTACTCAAAGAAACTGCAGCTGTCAAGCAAATTCCTCTTCTTTTTGTTCTTAATAGTGGTCTGCAATCCTTGTTAAAGTGTATTATCCCATCCTACTGGGCTGCATTGTCTGGTGAATTTCATCATTTTCTCTTACATTTACAACACAAATCTGGAAACACATTTTCGTTGTAGATTGTACAGATGTATACAAGTTCATACACACACTTGTGTACAAAGTACATTTACTCACCTATGGCAGCCAAGCACTGGAGCAGAATGTGAGAAAGACACGCAGATACTTCTCAAATGCTGTCATTTCGCTTGTGTTCGTATAGAAGCCTAATATGTGATTGACTTCCAATGCCCAGCAAAGGTGTTCATCCATAAACACTCTCATACCCAGACACTCAGCCTTAGTCTTCTTATGATGTATGCGGTGTTCTTAATACGAAGAACAAACTGCGAGTGATTTGGAAAATCTTTTGCAAGGCGCCTATTCTGCAGCCGCTTTGACCAGTTAACATTAAGGAGGTGAGATTAGAGTTGAGCAGGTTCAGAATTTAAGTATCCTGTTCACTATAAACCAACTCCGTCTGCTTGGCCACAGCTCACCGCATACACACTCTAGTTTACACAGTTGATTATTTAACTGGCTGTGATAATTAGTCTCGCACCTTACACATTCCACTACGTGAGGTACTGAAGCACACCTTTCATCAAGCATGTTATGGTGTTTTTGCATTTGGGTGCAATGCATGCTGGTGATTTGCGGGTGTATCCGGGATACACTTTGCGGTACGGGCAACTTCCCTGCTCGCTGGTGTGTTTGAGCAGGAGAGAAACCATGGAAATCAGCACAGAAAAAAAAACATGACTAAACTATTGAGTTCACACGATGACAGACCTGTCCTCGCTCCCCCTGTTCAAACAACAGGTTGGAGAAGTGAGGAGCCACAGGCCTGCATCCAGCAACGATAAATCACCAAGTGCACGCTGCTGGCAAGTAATGCCTCCCCGCCTTTCAAGAGAAGCAATGCGGAAGAGATGCTGTCACTGATAAAGTAAAGCAAGGAAGTATGGCACCAAATGGAGGGCACTGTGCAACTCTGCAGAACATAAATAAAGTCTATGGAACTGCGGAGCTCAGTGGAGCGTGTGTAAACCCTCTGATAGGGATACCTGGGTGCAAGCCGTGTAAAACACTAACTGTTTAAGGAATACTCAAAGCTGGAAGATTACTAGAAAATTGCACACAAGTAAAAGTACTTTAGCTTTAGGTCGTAACTTTTTTATATTATAGAATGTCCGTTACATTTAAGCCATTGCCAAATGAGTTGCTACAAAGCTAATTAAGACTATCAGCTCCACACAACTCTCTCTGGATTTTCTCAGTATGACTATGTTCAGAAGATTGATGACTTTCGCATGCAGAAAATTGAGTGAAGATAATGACCTCTTCTGAAGAGTCCATCATGTTTTTTATTCCTCCGTAGCCTCCTTGGTAAGTACAATAACTGTGTGGAGGAGGGGTGGGGGTGGTGCGCGATCACGGAAGGCTTGTATCATGTGGCTTAGAATTCCTCATGGGGGATACAGAAACTACGCACTATAGCTTTAAATAAATTAATTTTATTGCATTGTTGTGCATGTATGTACTGTTCCCTAACTGCTAACACCAGCCACCAGTTGCAACCACTGTTCCACACACACCCTGACTGAATGTGTAAAATTACAATTTCTAAAGATAGTACACAAAAAACGACTTTGTTACAGTAATGAGAGTACCCTCCTTATACTATATCAATTACCATGATCCCTAGTGTAATGCCATACTCATTGTGACATCAAATGACACTCATGTTCCCCTCAGGATGAATTGTAATAACTGTGGTGCCCCCTTTAAAGGTTCTGAGCAGTTTAAAGCGCCAATATTATGCTCATTTTCAGGTTCATAATTGTATTTTGAGGTTGTACCAGAATAGGTTTACATGGTTTACTTTTTAACAAAAAAACTATATTTTTGTTATACTGCACATTGCTGCAGCTCCTCTTTTCACCCTGTGTTCAGGTCTCTGTTTTAGCTACAGAGTGAGACATCTCACTGCTGTAACATCTTTGTTGGCAGTCGCACATGCTCAGTAGCTAGGTAAGAATCACATCAGCTAGCTAGCTGTTTAAACAACTTTGGTCAGTTACAAGGCAGGATTAGCCGGGAGACTTCTTCTAAACAAGGGTACACATGTAAGTAGTTCTTTTGTAGATTATGGTGAACTAGTGTGTGTTGTAGCAGTGTTTTGCCATTGAAAAACGAGCTAGCATATGCTACGGCCCCTTCGTTTCAGCTAGTGACGTAGAAAGCACTGCAGATTTTGACCAGCTCACCCGGAGACTGAAGGCAGGTTACATTCAGAAACCCGTATCTCACTCAAAACAGCGTTGATGTTTTTTTTTTCAAGTTTGTATGCGTGTGGAAGCACCAGAGACACAAAATAACACCCCAAATCCCAGAAAAAGTGATTTTTTCATAATATGGGCACTTTAATACTGGAACTATTTTCTTTTCACGATAGTTTCACATGCTCATAACCAGGTCTGTGGGTTATCTGTGGTCATGATTTCTGAAAAGAGACATTGCTGTTGAGTTTTTCAAATGTATTTTTGGGGGGCTTTGCGCACCACAAGCCAAGTGCCATCGATCCTTTATAATTGAGAGAAGGCAGACATATCTCCAACACTGGGCAACTTACACCAAAACTATCTAGACTGATAAATAGCACTATAGGTAAAAGGAAAAATATTTCATTTCAAATTTTGGTGTAGAACTGTCCCTTTAACTTTCCATCTTTCACCATCGTCAGGTCAAAATTTAGATTTGTCCAATACCTTAGTTTATAACCATCAAATTAATGACATTCCCATCTGTGAACATGGAAAACATTATACCTGCTTAACATCAGATCAGCCTGTTGGCATTGTCACTTATGTTAGCATATGGCTCAAAGCACCACTGCACCTACGTACAGTAGAGCCCCACAGAGCCACTGCAGACTCTTAAGCAGTGTCTGACATGATCACATCCTATTTACTATATATATATATTATATATATATATATATATATATATATATATATATATATATATATATAAAACACACAACATTACCCTACACCATTTTGTTACACTGTGAAATGCATGTACTATATAGTACAAAATCTAAATTTACCTTTCCCCTTATCGGGGGTAGTGAATGAGTGGACGAGGGAGTGAATTCAGACACAGCTTTAGTATTATTTCACTACCACTAGGTGTTGTGTGTGGGGAAAAATGTTTTTTTTTACCAGTGTAACTGATTGTTTTGGGACCATTGGAGGAGTAGCTGTCATCCTCTGTGTTCATAAGCGAGGTCACACACGCACTGAAACAAAATGCGACTCTGCAGAGGTGGTAACGTGATCTGGCAGCCGTGGAGAAACTAAAGGAATATGGCCGTCTCGCTGCTGAGGGAGCACAAACACACTGCCTGTGCACTGTTACCACAGCCATGGCCTAATAGGTTCTGATGGATCCAGATTTTTTGGTGGTTATGTGTGCGCCAATGTGTATGTGAGGGTGGGGGAGGCTGAGGTTTTTGCTTCCCCAATATCCCACTTGGCCCCCAACCAGTGATCCCAACCCCCTCTTCCCTCTGTTTCCACCAGCATGCATATTAATCCACCATCGGCCCACACACCCCTCCCCACTGGGGGAGGAAGGGAGAGCAGGAAATGGAGGAAAGGGGGGGCACAGGCACAGATAGATGTAGGAAAAAAGGAAAACCAATCCATCCCTCGCTCTTATAGTTCTTGACACGTTTAAATGTGGCTTCACTGGGCGCAGGTGTTAACACATTTTACGTCAATATTACCGTTGCACATGCAGCGTTAAAGGCTTCCTCAGCATTATGAGTGTGCATCTGCGTGCACCTGCACTCTGTGTATGACTTCAGCCTGTCAAACTTAGTGCATACACAACACCAGAGAAGTGCAGGAATGTGGTATTCAACCCCCCCCCCACCACCACCACCACCACCACCACCACCACCACCACCACCACCACACACACACACACACACACACACACACACACACACACACCCCTTTCTGCACTTTCTGCACTGATCCATCTCTCCCTCTGCTTCCTTTACTCCCTAGAGATCTTTCCCACAGCCCAGCGAGCCTCAAAGACATCAGACATCTTTTATCAAAAGCCTCATGCCCCGGGGCATGCACGCAAGCACAAATCTTCAAATCTGTAAAGCAGATCACTCATCTCCTCCGTTGAGTCCTTCTCGCGGCCTTTCTGTTCTAGTCTTTGTTTTGTCATTCTGTCAATGGTTATGTCAAATGACAAAATCTAACTGTATTTTGCTCAGCTTTGTCAAAATGCGTCACTTCGCAGGTTATGACCACCGTACTGAAACACCAGCAGGAATTACTTGACAGAACTTACCTCTCAGGGTTTTCACTGCCATTACACAGCTTATATCGCCTTTCAAACCAAGCATGGTTTGTGCTGCGCTTGCCATTCACAGCCGCAAGCCACTGAAAACAATGGGGTTTAGAGCTGTGGTGCCGTTGCTGCATTTGGTCTAAAGGGCCCTTTAGGGAGAGGAGAGAGGGAGGTGTGTGTGTCGGTGAACTAGCCGTAAGGTTATAGCTGTGAGCATAGCAGCGCAGAGTGTGTACAGTTTATCTGTCGGTAAATAAATGCTACAACTTCTCAAGGCCCAAGCCAAGTTCCTGTGTCTTTCTTGCTACCAGCTTATTAAAGTCAAGGCAGTTAGCCACGGAGCTAGCCAGTAATCTCTCCCTCACTGCAACCGGCAACCACCAAATCTTATGCAAGTAATTGTGCGATGATGTCCCTGATATGCAGAGTGCATGTCGTCATCTGTACCTAACACACTATTATTTCAACTACAGAAAAATTAACCTGTCATCTCCTATTTGTTCCTCACATTTCTGCTGCAGTGACCCACGAACACCTGAAGGAGCGCGCCCTGTTCAGCCTCCCCCCTCCACCGCCGGGGGCCAACCCCGCAGAGTACTACCACCTGATGGCCAGTGCCAGCCAGCGCAGCCCGTACGGCGACCTGCTGATGCAGAGCAGTGCAGCGGCAGCGGCAGCTGCAGCGGCTGCAGCTCATCTACCAGATTACATCAGCCCCGTGGATGGTGAGGATCAAACAGTGTGTGCTTTGTTGCATTTTGACAGAAATGCAACTTAAGGTGTTTTACTACATATTACTACAGATGCACAGTCCAGCGTAACAGCACATTGGCAATTAAAGCTTATGAATCATATCTTATTCCAGTTACAAATGTAACTTCATCCTTTCCGAATGCTTAGAAATCTGTGCACATCCATTATCCATCCATTTTACTCCTAGTAAAACGCAGCGTATTTGGGTTTCATTGAGAGACTCTGACTCCTGAAATTGACAGTCAGCAAGATTGTTTCACTATAAGACGTAACATTCTCTTGGGTCTTTGGCCTTTTGGCAACTTACTTAAAGGTAAAGTAAGTGATGTTAATCCAATACACTTTTTGTCAAATTCAGTGAATATCTCCTCACGGTCACCTAGCTTTCTATTTTCTGTGTGCGCTGAAAAAAAATCTGGTGTAATACACAGCCCTGGCTTTTGAAATGGAAAACAAACACAAAGGAGTGCACGAGCCACAAAACACCATTCCAGCCAATCGGCAACAGTTGATGGAAGGGGCGGGGAAGAGGGGGGGGAGGCAGCATTTTAATGTGCCGGCCTGTAGTTATCTGTCCGTGAATCTGGTGGCGTGGGTTGTATTTGTTTGGCAGTTGAGTTCAATTATCAACAATCTTTGTGCAGAATCACTTACTGTACCTGTAATGCTCAATATTTACAGCTGATATGATTCGCCACCAGTGGTGGTGGTGATATTAAAAAGACAAACACATCTGATTAACACAGAGCTGTGACACTCTTCACACAAAAGGAGCTGGCAAACTTTTCAAGTGAAGCCTTTTTAACTGGCAATGGGGACGGTCACCGCTAACTTTTAGTGATTCACCCGCTACACCTGAATGATTTGCACATTATCAAATACAGGGAGGAGGGCCAGAAGGTTCAAGAGATCCGTTAGCCCTGGAGCTTAGCAAACGTGGGTATTTTATAAACTTGGAACCAGATCCAAAAGAGAAGGGAATGCAACGCGTACTGAATCACCATCATGATACTGTATGTCAGTGGGATATTTTCATGTAAAAGTATTATTCATTATCTCTAATTAACTCCCATCCCAGTAATACTAAAGCACATGCATGCCTTTCATCCCTGGTACAAGAGTAACAGCAGATTTATCAGCCATCTTGCCCTTTGTTCTCAGCACCAAGCATGTTGATACCATCCTCTTATTCTTCCTCTAGAGGCTTTTTCACGCAAGAGTTCCCCACATCAAAGCCAGTGGAGCTTTTTAGACTTATATGTAGCATGGGGGTCGCTAGTTGAGGGTTGAGGGTACATAAACACTAAAAGCCCCAAGGCCAGGCGCTCGTAAAAACATGTTACTTTAGAGTCTCCCATTCTGATGGTGTTTCAGGTGTATTTCCGCTGTTACTATGGGTAACATCCTACAAAACAAATCCAGGGTAACTATTAAAAAAAATTGACAGCATGAATAGAATATGGTTGTGTGAGGCGAAGGAGTGTTACCCTGAGACCTTTGTGTCTGCTCTCTGTGTCAGGCAGTTAAGGCAGAGATTAACCTCAGTGGGCTGCACACGCTTAATGGCAGGGATGAGGCAGCTTAACACTGACACACACACACACTCACACACACACATACACACAGTGGCAAACAAGAAAACCAACAGCCAGGCAAATGCTCACAAACTCATACACGTGTTTGCACACAAACTCACAGAGGCCAGCCTGTTCTTTCAAGCCAGTTAGAACTGCTGCCCTCTATCAAGATGACGGTCAGGCACCAGAACAGACGTTTGATTTCAGCAGCGAAACACATCCAAGAAACCTTCAGCCCTTATGAATGGGGAATAGAAAGAGCCCAGAGTGGAAAAAACTGTCCGTGGAAGTCAGCCTTTTCGATGCCTGATAATCAAATACTCCCCTTGGCACTGACGCCCGCCCTGCTCCAGGAGCACTTGCTCTTTCTTTCATCCACCAACCACCCACCCAGAAAAAGAAAACGGCCCCAGTGCTTTCACTGCTGCAGTGTCACGCTCGCCCAAGTCACTGCATGACACTAATGCACGCATCCACACGCACAGGTAGGAAAAGACAACAGAGAGAACAAAAGTGAATCAGATACGGGATCGTTTGGTAATTAATCTTTGAAACGGCCTCAATCACTTAGTCAAACACGGCGGTGCTGAAAGGGACCACCTCTCCTCCCTCCTCCTCCAACCACCTCAGTTACCGCTGCTGTGCTGCCTTGCCCACACTTGTTTGGCAAGGCTGTTTGCTCAAATAGCCACATAGCCCCCCCCCACCCCCACCTCTCTCCTTTCCAACCCAGTGTCCACACTTGCTGCCACCCTCCCAGTAGCTTTTATTTAGTGTTGGACCATGCTAGGAGTGATGTGGTCAGTTTTAGGCCACACTACCATTTTGGTGGTTCTTCCATTGCGGCCTCCAGACACAGGGCCCATATTGACCAAGGCGGCCAGCTAATGGTCATCACGGGCAGCCTTGGCCTGAATCAAAGGCCTTATTTACTGCCAGAGCATGGGAGGAAGAGCGGTGGCAGAGGTGGCAAATATGTGCTTCATCCCTTACTGTTAGTTTTGGAAGGCAGGGCAGATAAAACCCATATTAAAAATCAATTTATGCACTAATATTTAGCAGACCCACCGCAAAAACTGGGAGCCCTCAGTGAACCCATAGTATGGCTTCTCACCCGCCTCCCCCTCCTGCCCCTGTTTATCCTCTGGATAAGTGAATTGCGAGGCTGAACCAGGAAACACTGAATGCTGCTGTGCAGAATTGCGGGGGGGGGGGGGCATTGACAGGGCTGCAGGTCTTACCATTCCACTTATGCATTTTAGGATTTACTGTTGGGCACGCCTCGAGTCGGACACTTACACACAGGAATTTTTCTGTTATATGAAGGAGACATTTAAAAATCATGCCGTGATGAAGTGCCACAACTACAGGCCGCGCTGCAGACTTTGGGAAACTTCTTTTCACGTCCTCAGTTAAAACACAAAACCCACCCAGCAGAATGGCATGTGTCATCATGGTAAAACATGGTCCTGGAGACAACTACTGGGAAGTAGCAAAAAATTGCTGGTGCAACACGGATGTCTTCTACTTGATGATTTTATTTCTTAAGGTGCATAACAGTGACTAACGTTTCGATGTATAGTTACATCTTCATCAAGTAGAAGACATCCAATTTTTTGCTATTTGTGCTGTTGTGTCCTGCCTTGGTTGCACCGGATTGTTGTGGTCTGCAGAAGCGCAGAGAACTTCCCCTTTTTTTCTTGAAAACTACTGGGAAGTACCACAAAGCCAGTTATGAGTACTTTGCCAGGTGTTTATATGTCTGTGGACATATAAAATTATGTCACAGCGATAGTGTTGCAACCATGCAAGATGTGTCACAAAACGTTACATATGTGAAGTTGAGACCAATTTGAAGGCAGAGTTGGAAAATGGGTGTGGTCCGAGCAAGGGTGCCGGATGTAAGGGGGTAGGAAATAGGGAAGGTGCCATCCCATTATTTTTTCTTTGTTCCAAGCATGCCAACTTCACTGTTCCACCTGACAACAACATCATTAGTCTTTCGCTTCACCACTTCTACAATGGAACACATTATAGAGGAGGAATTTGGGTTTGAATACATTATTTAATCATATAATGTTAAATGGCCTCTAATTTAAACATGTGCCTCTTGATACCATTTGGGGCAAAGAAAATAACACTATAGGAGAATATGAGAGAGATGACTTTTATAGATGCCATTTGTTTCTATCAGAGAAGTCATTCCACCATTTACCTGGTCATATTTATATTTGGGTCTCTGAAACCAGATGGAAGAAAGACAGGGAAACAGTAATTCCAATGTGGGTGAAAAGACTTTCAAACATGGTAAGCGTTAGCATTGGTACACCACCACTACTGTAAGCACAAATAAAGTCACATTATGGTATTTTACATTGGGAGGCATTCAGAAGACGTTTGTATATGAGCGAGCAGATATGTAAGGGGTGGGTGGGCAGAGAAATATCAGAGTTGCATGAGGGAAAACTCTGAAGCTCCCACGACAAAAGCAGCGGCCAAAGTAAATGTCTGCCATCCCGGGGAAAAAGATTTTAGTGTTGATGCAGCGGAGGGAGTGAGGGAGATAGATTTGTGTACTGATGTGGTGGTGAGGAGTGAGGGGTTGGGGGGGGGTCCCCAGACTGCATACGCAAACACTTACTTATATGTTGCTTCATGAGCACATAGGTGGAAGTGTGTGCATAAACACACAGGCAAACACAACGGCAGCTTCGGGCTGGACACTGGGGGCTCATAGAGGATTCAGCGCAAGCCCCCTCGCTAATAAAATTCACAGTGTTAGTATTAGTGAGATTTAGCAGGGAAAATAAACATTTTCCAACTCCAACTGGCCTGTGGGGTGGCGAGGCTGGCTAAAGATGTGGAGACCTGGGGCACTGCTGGCACCAACTCAAGTTGTGGTGGTAGTGTAGGGGGTAGACTTTGCTGAGGCCTGCCTCACCCCAGGCAAGGTCAGGGTGAACAAGCCAAAGATTATCCACAGAAGCAAACTGTAGGACATAGAGTAGGGTTTCTGCTAGTCTATATCGACGACGTTTCATTTCCAGGATTGCTCCGGTGCCGCCGGAAATTCTGCCAGATGTCCCTACTTTTCAGATGCTCTCTTTGTGTTAGCGTTCTAAACTCTGGTGGATTTGTGAGGACTATGGTTAACTGCTCCTCAGATCTCTGCAGGGTAAATCCAGACAGCTAGCTAGACTATCTGTCCAATCTGAGTTTTCTGTTGCACGACTAAAACTACTTTTGAACGTACACATGTTCTGAGGCTATTTTACAGAGGCTACGTCATTGTGTCCTGCACTTAGCGATTATGATTGGTCCAAAGAAATGTTAATATATCAGAGCGTGTTTTTCTCCCATCCCGGAATGCTGTGTGGACTAGCCAGACCCTAGACTAGGTTTCTGCTTACATAACAATGTTGCATAGCTTGGAAGCCAGTTTTTGGAATAAATTTGAATATAAAAGTCATCAACTCCACTGTAATTTCTACCTTAACTATTGTTGATGACACGTTAACCAATAGAAGCACTCTGGCTGCTGTAAACTTGACCTCCAGAGACCTCTTGGATTCTTCACCAGTGGTGTAGTGGTGTCTTTGTAAGGGGGTTTACCATGTTGGGGCTCCCTTGTCCCTCGTGTCTGCAAAACCTTACCATGCACGGCAGCTGAATTCGCAAAATATCACAAGATCACGCACGAATCGCTGAAACTGATCACCTGCCAGGTATTTTTTGAAAGTGCCTTCCCCCACCCAAACAGTTTCCAATGACGGCTTCTCTCACATGACTTTAATTTGAAAGCAAACAATTCACATTTTTACACGCCAAACACTTGGACTGACCTGCTGCTTGTCAAGAGAGCTTGAAACTGGTCAGAGCGGCATTGATTAACAAGATTTGAGTTTGCGGCAGCTGGTGTAATGTTATCAGCTTGCTAACATTACATCCATCACATTATCTTCCTCGGGAATAGTTTCTCCCTCTAGCTTGTGAATTTCATCACTGTCTCCGCTCTCAGGCAATGTAGTCGTTTTGACAAAGTTATGTGTGTGCACAACAAGCAGGTAGGCTACTAGTTTCATTCAGTCCATTTCACACTCCTGCACGGACCTTATGGGTTATGGAATGAGAGAAATTCTATATTTTAGGGAAGTGCCTATGTTGCCTGCTAAGAGGTGGCCGTGTGCTCGGGGCCAGGATGACACTGAGAGCTAGCTGCTTCAGGGGATTAGCACAACCCTCCAATTAAAGTGTTTTCATTTTCCACAAAGCCATTTCAGTTAAAACAGCGCAGGCAAACGCTTAGAGGTCCCATGACATGGTGCTCTTTGGATGCTTTTATATAGACCTTAGTGGTCCCCTAATACTGTATCTGAAGTCTCTTTTATATAGACCTTAGTGGTCCCCTAATACTGTATCTGAAGTCTCTTTTATATAGGATACTGTATCTTTCTTTTATATAGACCTTAGTGGTCCCCTAATACTGTATCTGAAGTCTCTTTTATATAGACCTTAGTGGTCCCCTAATACTGTATCTGAAGTCTCTTTCCCGAAATTCAGCTTTGGTGCAGAATTACAGCCACTAGAGCCAGTCCCACAATGAGCTTTCCTTAGTATGTGCCATTTCTGTGTCTGAAGCTATTGAGGAGGAGAGAGGGAGGGGCAAGGTGGAGGCTGGGGGTGTGGCCTTGACCAACTGCCATTTTCTCGTTTGAAAGCCATGATGTCTCTCTCTCATGGGTTGGCCAAATTCTCTGGGTGGGCAAAGCAGAGAAAGGGGAGGTAACCTTGCTTGTTATGACCTCATAACAAGCAGATTACAAAACGGCTCATCTGAGCTTTCATTTTTTCAAAGGCAGAGCAGGATACCCAGGGCTCGGTTTACACCTATCGCCATTTCTAGCCTTTAATATGTATTTTTTTCTTTACTGTATCGATGTGCACTGGAGTGCCTGTAATTATGACTTTCTATATAAATCCAGATCCCACAATTACAACCAGCGCATGTTGCAGTCCCACACACACACACACACACACACACACATGCCATATTACCACATACTGCCGCGCCACCATGGCCTGTGCAACATCTGTTTTCTCACTCGCTGCCGGAACCTGCTCACCCTTTCAATTATAAGTGCCATCTATAAAACACTCCTTTACCAAGTGGTGAGAGTTGTGTGTGCACGTTTGTGTGAAATTTGTTCCAGGTAAAATTAGGTTACACCATTGGAACAAGACTGTGCTAAACAAAACTAGCTTGTTTGCACCTTAGCTTTAGGAGAAGCGACATTATAGACAGTGAAGCTTTTGTTGCTGGAGGCGTTAAGAATTCCTCTGAGCTGAGGCTGATGTATGGATTGAGGGGGTGGTTTGACGATGGAGGTAGAGGGCGGTGTTTTGGGCACACTTCCCAGAAGGGTGAGGCAGGCGCCAGGCTACCAGGCCACCAGGCTGTGAGGCCTGTTTCCTGCTTTATAAAGGGGAATATTAATACACTTATCTCCCATTAAATCTGTTGGCGAGACAGCAAGCTCGCCTCACTGCAAAAACAGAAAATCCCTGCAGCCATGCTTAGCTTATCAGAATGAACTCCTCATTCATGACAATCCATGGTCCCAAGTGGAGGATCGCCTGCCTCTCTACCCTCTATGTTTTGTCTATTACTCCCCTCCCACCGCCCTCCTTTACTCCATCCTCTTTTCTTTATGTGGCTAACTCTTGTTTACGTGATCCTGTTAAAATCAATCTAAAATAAAAACCATAACAGCTGGAGCAGTAATTTCTTTCGGAGCAGAAAGCTAATATAAGGCTTCCGTCTTTCGCATCATTACGCTGTACGCTCATGATGACGTCATCACGTTACGTGACTGTCCGGTGACACCATTTCTATTGCAGATTAAACTATCAAAAGACCTTTAAACTGTACTCATTAAAATGGATCATATCTCAAAAAGTACAAAAAATGTACATAGTTCAAATAACTTCTGTAATGTTAAGGAATATTTTGTTCATGTTTTTACATTTACAATATGTTTTATTTGTTTAATTGGTAAAAGTTGATGCAAAAAAAAAAAATCAACACTTTTATTAATAATCATGTTTTTTTATTTAATTTGTATGTAGGGACATTAAACATTTGAAGATACTCCAAAAAAATGACATCACAATATTAAAAAATACCAATGTAGGCACTGGAGAACCGTTTCTATAGCAGAGTACAACGTGTTAACCAGAGATGACACATTTATTTATTTATTTATTGGCCCGACTGTAAAGACGCACATTCCTGAGGACCGTTTGTTGTTTTTGCCAACTCTTTCTTACACGACACTATTATATCTACCACGCTTTTTTTATTTAGGCCCCCAACTACTGTCGTCTTCCGTGCCGGGGGCCTTTTAACTAAGTGCATATGCTTCTGCTTTACGACTTGCCACCTCCAAACATAATAGTTTTGGATCCTGGTTTATGGCTGTAGGTCTGGCGCGGTGATTATGGCGGTGCCTGGATTCATTTTGCTTGAGGGGTTTGTGAGTTCCACCAGCAAAGAGTCAGGGATTGACTACATATTGACAGCAGTGAAGTTGGCGTGTAGCAAATGTGTGCTTAGGTGAGTTGTGATGGGCCTATTAGGAGTTTCCTGCCTCTCGCGCCTCTGATGATGTCTGCTGTAAGACCTAATTACACGAGTGCACAAAGACACACATGCCAGTCCTGCTCTCTGTCCCCTCACACTGTGAAGCAGCACCTGTTGGTCCCAAGCAAGTGTGGGAGTGGGAGCTAGCTATGTACATGCCCCAGAAATGTAAAAGAAATAAATGCACTGGAATGATGGGCTCTCAGTATGTATGGAAAAACAAATAGCCTTCTCTTTAAGTTCATGGGAAAGTAGTCTCCCCCGTCATTTTCTTGTGATTTTTTTTTCAATGTGAAAAAGAAAATAGTGCGACAGCCAGGTCTAGCGGAAGGCCATGAACCCACCTTTGTGAGTCAGTCTTGTTCTTTTTTTAATGGTATTCTGAGATCAATTTGTTTAAATTGCCTCCATTTAACTTGCCCAAGTACAGCGGTCTGAAAGAGATTGCTATCACAGTAATTACTGAGAATGATTGGGGGTGATTCATTATGCATAAGAGGATGCAAATGTTAAATAGGGGAGCTGTGTGTGTGTGTGTGTGTGTGTGTGTGTGTGTGTGTGTGTGTGTGTGTGTGTGTGTGTGTGTGTGTGTGTGTGTGTGTGTGTGTCTGAGAGATGCAAGAGATAGAGTGTAGCTTAGCGTGGCTGTGACTTGGACTACAATGCTCAGGGCTGAATGTTCCTTCTAACATGGCCCAGCGTAACTGCTGGTTTCTTTTGAGGGCAGGCAGAGATTTAGTGGAAGTACGAAGTATTTACACATTAGTTCTCTTGTTTGTTGATTGTGAGCCACAAAAGTTGGGTCCACAAAGTTCTTAATACTGCACGTTAGACATCATATTAATTTTTTTGCAAGCTGTTGATTTCCCGTACCGTCTTCCATTGAGATAGCAATGCTAAAACGCCTGACGTTGTCTCCGTTGTGTCTCTGTGTGTCTGTCTCCAGTGTCACGTTTCTCCAGCCCACGGCTGACACCGAGACTGAACAGGAAGAGGGCACTGTCTATCTCCCCGCTGTCAGATGCCAGCATTGATCTGCAGACCATGATCCGCACCTCACCCAACTCTCTGGTGGCCTACATAAACAACTCCCGCTCCAGCTCAGCCGCCAGCAGCTCCTATGGACACCTATCCGTTGGAGGGATCAGGTAGTTAGACACTGCACAATCACACATATCAAGCAACTACAACACACATATACGCACATTGGGGTGGCAGTAGCTCAGTCCGTAGGGAGTTGGGTTGTAGTGTGGACTGGTAGCTGGAGAGATGCCAATTCACCTCCTGGGCACTGCCAAGGTGCTCTTGAGCAAGGCACCGTACCCCCCCCCCCAACTGCTCAGGGCGCTGGTCCAGCACTGGCAGCCCACCCACTCTGACATCTCTGTATTTGTGCATGTGTGTGTGTATTTCAGGCTTGCGTGTAGTGATTTCTAACAAACAGAGTGTAAAATTGTAATTTCCCCACTGGGGATCAATAAAAAAAATAAAAAATGTACAGGCATTGAGCATATTGTGCAGACTGATTTTATTTAAAATTCCTAGAATGCTAGTTTCAATAGCTGTCTTTTACTGGAATCCAATGATGCAGATTTACCACTGACAATAATTGATAGTACTTTAAAAAGTGATACTTTTTTCAAGTGCTACCCTTTTTGTATCCTACTGTATCCAGTAAAGCCAAACCTTTAAGGGACTGTCACATTTGAACCGGCTTGTGAATTTTGACTTTTTAAATTAGTTTTCAGCAACCGCGCTAGTATACAAGAATATATGTTATATGCTTTACAAATGTTGTCTTCTTCCTCTGTGCTACAAGAGCTCCATTGTTGTCCAAAAAACTATTACAAACACATAAATCATCCCCACTGGGTGACATACAATATATCTTTACCAAAACCTTGGCATTGAGTTATGCTCACAAACACCATCTTGCTGCTGCAAATACCCACTATTGCTCCAAATGTGTATTAATCCGCTGCTTAAAATAGTCCCCAACAAATGTGCAATTTACTCCTGTTTGAGTCATGTTTACTTAAAAAACCACAGTGCCCAGCTGTTTTGGGACATTGCTCAGATTTACTTCAGTAAAAACACAGACAAGGTAGGAGAGTCAGAAAGCACTGAGAAGACGGACTAATGCTTTGTTGGTTTTGGTCTTTTCATGGGTTTTGTAAACAATGATGGAACTATCGAATAAGGCCAGCCTCATCTACTACTCCCAAAATCAACTGATACATTCCCAAATTATGAAACCCCGTCCTGTCAGCACAACAATGTCCTTTTACCACATTAGCATGACAACTGTTACGCTAGCAACTTACACCGCTATATGATACTAAGTGCAGATCTAGATCTAATTAGCATCCTAGTACTCTAGCACACTATTGTACTAGCTTACCCACCATCCCTTGGCAGTGAGGATGAGGCAAACACAGAACATGTTGGTGCAAATCATTTGGAATTCATTGAAATTATTCTAGTGTGGGTTTAGAATTTGAATATTAGCCCTTGGACAAAAGTCTCCATTCCTACTTTCCTTGACATAACTTCTTTCCTCTCCCTTCGTGCTCAGCCCCTCGTTCAGCTTCCCTCATCCCATCAACCCGGTGGCATACCAGCAGCTGTTGTCCCAGCAGAGGAGTCTCAACGCCTTCGGCCACACACCTCCTCTCATTCAACCATCGGCGTCCTCCTTCTCTGCTCGCCAACACCCCCTCCCTGCTTCCCCTATGTCCACCTCCCACAACAGCTCCAACTCTGAGGCAAACCAGGTAGGAATGGGAGCATTCGTACCTTGAATGTTACACTTTCTATATTAATATTATGTGCACAGATTCAAGGGCATATACACTTTCTCTTTCAATCTTTCCTACCTTAGATCCCATTCATATGGATGTGTAATGTGTAGGATTGATTGATCCATCCTTCCATCTTCAGCAGGAATAGGCATTCTCAAATCATTTCTCCTACCAAAACAGATGCTTTTTCTTACTTTCATGTAATACATCTGGGGGAGAGAGAGAGAGTTAGGCCATTGACTAACTAAGCAGACATGTTTAAAGAGGAGATGTGGACAGTGATTCAGTAGTCTTGACGGTCTGGGCTGAGTTTGGCATGGAAAACAGTGAGACACAACAATGGAGAAAAATAGTATTGATTGTTGATGGACAAGACCCAAAACTGGCCCATATTAAACGTGAAAATTTTACATTTTCTGCATTTAAAAATGCCCATTGCAAGCTCACAGAGCAAAAAGCTGAAAGCTTTAAAATCTAATTTTTTAAACAAATAGTCCTAAACAAGGAACCAGCATGTTAGGCATGTTGTGCTTTATACATGACTTACATAATCAATTAATGAGCAAATTCTGATGTCGATTAACTTATCAACGCTTTTCAGAATTGAGGATAAAGGCTGGAGTTGTCATGAATGAAGAAGTTTTTGTGAATTGTCTCAGGGCAGAAATATGCAGGAGGCCTCCCATGTTCCATCTGTCTTCCTTCCTACTGTCTCCTCGGTCTGTCTTTATCAGCCCACTGTATACAGCACAGCATAATGTAATGTAAACTTCCCACTCAGTGAATCAATCCACCTCACACTGCTATCAGCTGCCTCCAGCCCTGTTTCAGCGCACTGTCTATTGACACATTATAAGAGTATCCATGTATCCAAGAGTATATATTTGCAACTTTTTGCGTATACGCTCACACACACACACACACACACACACACACACAAAACAGGACACACCCCCATTCACACACATGCACAAACACACTCTCCGCTTCATTTCAGCAGTGATCAGAACCATATTTCCCTCTTGGTTTCCAGCCAACTGAATGAATCATCAAGGCCCCCAGAAATCCTGAACTGCACTGTAGCGTCTGGGTGGGATTAGGAGACCCCCCTCTAATATTGGACCCCCTCCAGTGAACCTCAATATACACACACACACACACACACACTCACACACACATCAATGTCATGTATCAGCTGCTTTACATTTAATATATTTCCTTTGTTTTGGTCTTCATTAGAGCTTTGTCAGGCCTTGTGTGTCTTTCTGTCGTCTTAAAAAATCTGGTGGCAGATCAAAGCCCCCAGCCCCCAACCCTGCCTCCCCCCTCCGTACAGAGGGCAATAATTCCTCTTCTTTCATATTTCCTTGTGGCTTTTGGCGATGGTAGAGCAGTCTAAACTGTTTAGTCTCGGCGGCGGGTCTTAGTCTGACTTATGGGCCGCGGTGCCTGGCGCAACAAGGACTCCACACAACTCTTTGCAGCCGACTGTCGAGCCAAAAACAATTGCGTGGTATCTCCTTGACTTTGTTATCTCTTTCCCTTCCGTCACTCTGTGTGGTGATTGTGTGGAATGTGCTGGTTTAATAAATTGAATGGGTGGTTAAATGAATAGGAGAATGAGTGGGAGTGCTAATGGATGGATGGGAGCGTAGGTATGTGTTAGGATTAATGGAATTATTCATTGATATGGTATGAATGAGTGGGTCGTTGGGTCAGTGGATGGATGTTTGAGTAAATGGAGACATTTTAAATCTGTTTTTGGTTTCCTATATTACTATATTGGTTTACTATATTATTCTGCCTCATTTTCTGCTTCAATGTCATTCAGAAAATCATATCCGCTACAGTAAAAAAAAAACTGTCTCTGTTCTCATCTGTCCTTCAGAATGCCAGTGGAGACCCCGCAGTCAGTAGCACAGTCAACCCATTGATCACCAAGAGGTCAAAGGTTAAGACGGAAGCAGAGGGTTCGCTGCCCATCTCACCATCCTCTCATGTAAGACAATTTAAAGAAAATAGTGGAAATAAGTAAAGAATCTGAAGTCCTGAAGAAAAAGAAAAATGCCACATTAGATAGGAGTTTTTCAAGTTGCACTACACATTGCTTTCCTTTTTTTGAAGAATTTACTTTTTGGATCTGCAATGACCTTAAAAAAATCTTAAACAACTGCATGGATTGTTTTTTTTTGTGCCTCTATCACAGCTTCAGCTTCTTACAGTGGACAAATAGTCCCCACTTTACCTGCAGTTGCAAATGTGCCTCCTATTATAGGTAGTGAATAAAAATGCAGCTTTAATCAATGACGAGAGGTGTGTCACGCATTGAGATCAAGCAACAACTCATTAGGATTAAGAAACAGATAAGATTAGAGAGATGCAAAGCAGTACAGGCCATATTGACCACAGATTCAGGTAAAAGATGTACTGTACAGTACTCTGTGTGTGCATGCTTTTATTCTAGTCATTTACAGTATACACATTAATGGATACACACATACACATGTACAGTACTGTTTGTTAGCCCCCTTTCTGACAAACTGCTTTTCTCCAGGACCACTGTGGGGGGGTCTTGGACCTGAGTGAGGATCTGGATAAAGATGAGTGCAAACAGGAGCCTGAGGCCATATATGAGACCAACTGCCACTGGGAGGGCTGCAGCAAGGAGTATGACACGCAGGACCAACTTGTTCATGTGAGTGATAGGCGTACTATCCTAATGCTACTATTGAGACTTATTGAAAGACAGGAACTGTAACTCTATTACAGCCTGGAGACTACAACACTGGAAATTCCACTGAGAAATAGAGCTGCAAAGATTATTTGATTCATCCACGGATTTAAAAGTTTTTGAAACCAAGGACTCCTTAACTGAAAGAGAGACAGAGCAGGGACCTCCTACTACATATATTGTATTAAAATTAAGTTGCATGTTAAACTGTGTCTACAATAACTTGTAGGGTGGCCTGTACGGTTTGACTCATTATATGTGAAAAAGAGTAATAATCCAGCTTGTTAAATGTGAATATGTTAGTTTCTTCTCTCCTCTGTGACAGTAAACTGATCTTGGGCTTTGGGAAACACTGATCCACATTTTTCACAATTTTCTGACATTTTAGAGACCAAACAACTACCATTAATCCAGAAAATACTTGACAGACAACAGATTAATGGACAATAAAAAAAAAAAGCGTTAGTTTCGGCGTTCAGCGTACATGCGTTTCCTTGGCTATGGTGAAAGTAAATTCCAAACCGTGCCATCAGAAACACTGCATTTTGTTGTGTAAAAAAGGGAAAAGTTCAAACAACTGCTGCTCATTAAATGCATGCTGATTGAGCCCGGTCAGAAAGCTGTCCCATAACTGATCCTTTCCTGTTGGGTTGACACGCGCAACCCTAATGAGCCTGCCGGCTCTCGCCAAACTCAGGCCCAAGTCCTGCAGCTGTGCCCCTTGTCCCACCCCTAAACCCCTCAGCCCCATGACCCCTAACCCCTAACCCCCAAATCCCAGAGGGCCGGCCATAAATCCATCGTCATGCCAGAAGCTCTGGAGTTACGGAACCTCATGCTCCCCCCATTTCCAGGCCAACCTCTCTTTTTGCTTTCTACTTTCTGGCTGTCAGTCATCTCGGAGCAGTGGTAGGAGGGGCATGTGTCAGGTCCACAGTGGGACGTGGTGGTAGACGGGCTGCTACGAGTCAGGACCAGAGTTACCTTTCAGAACTGTTGCCCGAACTCCAGCTCCCTAGCCACAAACTCTGTGAGAGCTCGCCAGGATTAGTGAGGAGGCTAGCAAAGGATCGGTGGGTCTGATGTTGGTTGTGGATAGACAATGTGAGGGCCAACACACTTCTTAAATACTCACTGAACCATGAGGGTTTTTAAAGGCCTCTGCTTTCTGTCAACTTTCTGTAATAGTCTCTTTTTCTGCAAAAACTCCTGACAGCATGTTCCTCAGCACAGCCCTGGTTTCACACAAGGTTGAAAAGCTGAAAAAAACACACACCTGTGGAGTTTTCTGGCTTCTGCTTAACCAAAGTAATCCTGTTTCAAGATCCCCAAAAATGATGGATTCACACTAGTGTGTAACCTGAAAATAGAGGCCTCCGCTTGTTTCCATTCCTCCTCCTTCACCCAAAATAGATCTCAGCAGAATGGTCAACCACTGAGCTTTTTCGCGGGCAGAGAAGTAGCCACAAAATTGGAGCGTTGTGGGTCTGGATGTCCTCAGGAAATGAAGTGGTTCCTCTGGGTGTGTGGATTTGAGTGTGGTGCACAGGATAAGAGTTTTTAGGTGTGTCTGTTCAGAAACATTGTGTGTTTGTGTGTGTGTGTGTGTGTGTGTGTGTGTGTGTGTGTGTGTGTGTGTGTGTGTGTGTGTGTGTGTGTGTGCGCGCGCACAGTAAGTGTGTGTTTTTCTGCAATGTAAATCATTTGAGTTTTATAAAACCTGTTGTGTCTGAGGGCAGGATTTAGATAAAGGTACTCTGGCATTCTCGAGCATGTCTACACAATGTACTAGGGCTGGGATGATATTCTATTGTCCCGATTAGATTTTTTCACAATACATGGGTGTTGATTTGATTTGTATTGCGAGTTTCATTTATTATGATTCTTAGAAGTATTACGATTCTCTTCTTCTTTTAACAAAAACAAAAGTTGAATAACACCCTTATAGGACAATATATCATGAGACATTTTTAAAAATCTAATGCACATCACATTTATTTCATTTGTATATCAAGTAAATAATATGTTTATATTTATATATTTTTATTATAATAATATTTACTGCTTACTGTTTGTTTTGCTGGAAATGGATATGATGTAGTCGCCGTTGGCAATACTGTATAAACTATACTACTACATCTTCTATCGGTTCTAGGGAAAATAATTGATTTTAAAAATTGTTGCAAAAAATCACGATACATACGCCCCCCTACAATGTAGTAGGAGTAACTGACTTATATATGATGAATTCCTACAAAGTGAAATTCATGCTGGAATTACGCTAAGATGTATACTTTTCATCATAGACAGAACATTTAAAAACAATTAGGTTTGCAATTATCTGAAACTACACTAGCTAATACAACATTTAAGTTTTAGCTTTGAACAGGAAACTTAGTCTAGTCCCTCACTGACTTCATGATCCATCAAAAGTCAGGAGAATGGGAGATAAATACGAGTCGGTCGCAAAATCCTCTTCCTGCTCACTTTTACTGGGAGCTGAGGAAGTTCCTCTTCCTTTAGAAACACACAGCCTTGAAAAAACAAAACAAGCTTTTGTAGTTTTTGTTTCCTGTTGACAGAGGCATAATAACTGTCAGCCATAATGGATGGCACCGTCACTCACAATGTGTGTGTGTGTGTGTGTGTGTGTGTGTGTGTGTGTGTGTGTGTGTGTGTGTGTGTGTGTGTGTGTGTGCGTGTGCGTGTGTGTGTGTGTGCGTATGTGCGTGCTTGCCCTTGCACCGTTGTGTGTGCTAGTACGCATGGTCCCTTCTGTCTGTCTTCTGGTGGGAAAAAGAGAAGAATTTGCTGACTCGTTTTTAGTAATATGGACACACACAGGTGCTCGCACACACACAGATGCTCAAGGCACACACCCACTTGGTGTCTAGTTTTGACATTTATCTCAGTGTATGTTATGCTACATTGGGATGATTTACCTAAATGAAATTGTCTCCTCAGCACATTAACAACGACCACATCCACGGTGAGAAGAAGGAGTTTGTGTGTCGTTGGGAGGAGTGTTCACGGGAGCAGAAGCCCTTCAAGGCTCAGTATATGCTGGTGGTCCACATGAGGCGTCACACAGGGGAGAAGCCGCATAAATGCACGGTAAGAAGCCTGTACCCCTGTAAAACACTGGGGTGAACTGTGGGAACTTAGCGGGTTATTTGGGCCAGTGGTTAAGAGCTATAAGTAACTAGCTAGTTAACTGACTGACTCGCTCACTGATTGAAGGCTACTCCAACAATTTAGTATTGCCTTTCCTTGAAATTTGGGGGACTTGCGAGAGACCGATGTTTAAAAGAGAATCTTCTAAATCAAAGCAGCAGAGGCCAAAATATCCTGACTTTTAGTCAAAAGTACTTCCCATAATGCAAGAATTTTTAGTTATAACCTGGCTACCAGAATGTCCATGTCTTTCAAACCCTACGCCCCCGAATTTGGAATGCAGGCTTTTGGTTATACATTTAATAGTCTTGCATTGGAGTAAGGTCTGGCTACACCACAGATGCATTCTGGGATAGCAGAAAAAACGCTCTGGGTTGTTTGCATTTCTTTAAACCATTCCCAATCGTCCGGATGCAGCAATGGTGCCTCTGCAAAATATTCACGGGAAGGAACTTGTTTTGGTGGAACAGTTGTTGGTGCTTTTTATAAGTGCCGGGTCGTTAAGAACATGAGGTACGCAGGATAGTTTGAAAAAAAAAACACCCATGCATTTAGGGTTAACTGACTGGTTAACTGGTTAACCAACTACTCAAACTAGAACTTACTCAGCCACCATAGTCTCTACCCTTCAACCCTTCCCTTTGCCTCAAAAAAATTAAAATGCTCTTGTGCCAGTGATATTTTCCATGTTGATAAATCATGAGGGTTTTATTGAAGACTTAATTTGCTGTGTGAAGATCAAATTGAGAGCCTTTTTGCTTGGCTTCAAAGCTGGCACACAGACTCTTGTGAATGCATTAAAACAGATGACTTGTGAAGGAGAGAGTGAAGAATGTGTAATGTGTAATTAAAAGGACAAGTAGGGGTCCTTGGGTCCTTATTAAGACCAGGCTGTATATGCTTTGCACTAATCCCACGTGCATCTTCTCATAACACTCCAACTCCCCTGTAGTCTCGTCTTTTCGACTTTTATATCCAATGAGCTCGTCTCGTTTTATTCTCTTTTAATTTCAAAGTCAATTCCATTCACATTGACTGCTCTAAAGGAATACCAAATTATAGCTTGTACAGTACAAGTGAACACAAAGGCTAAACACAGACTTCTCTTTGTCTCAACAAAGCACTCCAGCCAGAGAGCTCTACCACACTTCACACTCAGTTTAGATGTTTCACATAATAGCCCTTTTTACAAAAGCGTAGCACTGCTTTGCTTTTGTGTGGCATGCCACAGTAGGCGGGCACAAGTCCAAGAGTAGATTACATTTGAAAAACTGAAACACACAGTTTTTTTATTTTTATTTTTTTTTCGACCAGCTTTTTTCTCTACCCAGCTGCAGACAAAACAGCACAGCACTCAGGCAGTCTCACTGTGTATGTGTCTATCTCCATCTCTCTGCAGTTTGAGGGCTGCGCCAAAGCTTATTCTCGCCTGGAGAACCTCAAGACCCACCTCAGGTCCCACACCGGGGAGAAGCCATATGTGTGTGAACATGAAGGCTGCAACAAGGCCTTCTCCAATGCCTCCGACCGGGCCAAGCACCAGAACCGCACACACTCTAATGAGGTACGCTCACGCACACATGCACACACATCCATCAACTGACTCACTAAGTGGGATTTCATGCATTTGAGCAAGGGCATAGGTTTAGTTTCAACATTGGGGGGACACACTTCATTTCCTGCACTCTGGTCAATTTATATGCAACAATGTATGGTGCAAATCTCTTTATTTGTGTCTCAACAACAAACAAATCAACAAATCTGTTAGAGAATGATACCTTGTTAAAGCTTCTGTTGTGTTCTTTAACCACCCAATGTAGCACAAGTAGGCACTGTTCTTGTTTGTTTTTTTACATGTTTTGAGCCCCCTGAACAGTTATTTTTACCTCTTTTTGGGGATTGGGTTGTCTTTCATATTTTTTGAGGGGGACAAATCTACCTCTTCTAAATATTGGAGGGGACTATCACCTGCATCCCCCACCCTCGAAATCTACGCCTATGCATTTGAGCCACCATCAGCTTAGTGTTTAATATCTTTGAGTTGTGGACATACTGTAACAACACATTTGAGGACATCATCTTGGGCTTTGGAAAACACTGATCCACATTTTTCACAATTTTCTGACATTTTATAGACCAAACAACTAATCGATTAATCAAGAAAATAATCAGCAGATTAATTGACTACGAAAATAATCGTTAGTTGCAGCCCTAGTGCAAATTGGACAATTTTTTGATTTCATGTTGTTCATGAAACCAAAAAAATTGTCCGTCTTGGTTTTTTCTCAAAGGAAAACACAGTAATATACAGAACATATATGTATGTTGTAGCAGACCCAAAAAATGCAATTTTATTTCAGTTGGAAATTTAACTAAATCCCTCTTGGCAGAAACCATATGTGTGTAAGATCCCGGGCTGCACCAAGCGCTACACAGACCCCAGCTCTCTCAGGAAGCATGTTAAAACAGTCCACGGACCCGAAGCCCACGTCACCAAGAAACAACGAAGCGACGCACCTCCGAGACTGCAGCCACCCAAAGGCAACGGGGAGAATGAGGCCAATTCCAAGCTGGGTGCGAGAAACATGGACGGCAAGATTGAGGCCAACAGCAGCTCTAGAGGAGTGGAGGACTGCCTACAAGTCAAATCTATCAAGACCGAGAACTCTATGGTGGGTCCTCATCACATACATTCAAAAAACATCATCCCATACAAACCTCCTTTATAGTTTATAAAAATATTTGGGTGCAGGAAATAGATTTTTCATTCAAACTCTGGAGTTTAATCTAATCTAACTAGATTAGATTAGATGGACTTTATTGATCCCAAATTGGAAAATGTCAGTGCTACAGCAGCCACACAGCACACATGCAGAATATACAGTACAGGCCAAAAGTTTGGACACACTTTCTCATTCAATGCGTTTCCTTTTTATTTTCATGACTATTTACATTGTAGATTCTCACTGAAGGCATCAAAACTATGAATGAACCATATGGAATTATGTATTTAACAAAAAAGTGTGAAATAACTGAAAACATGTCTTATATTTTAGATTCTTTAAAGTAGCCACCCTTTGCTTTTTTATTAATAAGGGAAAAATTCTCTCTGACAAAGCACACCTGTGAAGGTAAAACCATTTCAGGTGACTACCTCATGAAGCTCATTGAGAGAACACCAAGGGTTTGCAGAGTTATCAAAAAAAGCAAAGGGTGGCTACTTTGAGGAATCTAAAATATAAGATATGTTTTCAGTTATTTCACACTTTTTTGTTAAGTACATAATTTCACATGTGTTCATTCATAGTTTTGATGCCTTCAGTGAGAATCTACAATGTAAATAGTCATGAAAATAAAGAAACACATTGAGTGAGAAGGTGTGTCCAAACTTTTGGCCTGTACTGTACAAGAAATAATAAATAGGTGATGAATAAAAATGTACAACTACTTAAATAGTATTCATAAAGGTGTATGTAAACCTATGTCTATGGAATTGCCTGTGGTAGGAATGATTTCTTGTAGCGCTCAGTGCAACACCAAAATGTACAACTTTTAGCACTCCAAATGATCAACATCACCTGTTAATATAACATGACATGTAACATAATTGCAGGCATTTGTATGTTTAGGAAACAAGAAAGACAAGGACACACTTTTTTCCTACTTTTTTCCCGCTTTACTAACATTGTTCTGACGTTAACTGTTTACTGCTGCTACCTCCTGCATCCTTCCTAACTCACCTCTCTGGTTGTTGCTTGAACTTGCTCCTCTCAAGTTAACCTTTCTAATGGACAGACTTCACTGAGGTGAGCACTCAAACTGTCTCTCCGTCTGGTCACAACTCGGCATGGGGAGATGTGTGAATGTGTCTTTGTGCTTCATGCTTGTTGCATTTTTCATGATGTACAATGTTCTTTTTTGCATGATTATCCATTTTCACACATTAAAACACGCTCCTTTGTATATGGGATGCAGTATATGCATGTATAGAGACACACAAACTACTATTCAACTGGCCCAAAAGATCACTGGCGTAGCCTCTGCTGTCGGGCCGATGATGAAAGTCATTGTCACATTAATATTCAAAGGCTGGGACTGTTTTAGCATGACAAACAAATAGTGCCAGCATCAAGCTGTGATCAAGACTTTAGTTAATTTTCCGCCAGTTTGAAATGACTGTTTCCGCTGGACTGTTGCTCACAGAACTCATCTATTATCCACTTGTTGTAAATAAATCAAATTCATCTATAATTAATGAGATCTTCAGGCAATATAGGCCTACATTAGTTATTACAAAACACCATTACAATCAGAATTTCTAAATGTGGTAATTATTTAATATTGAAGAATACATAATGGAGTTCTCTGAATGTGGCATTCTATTTTTAAATTTCACTTGTTTTTTCCATCATTTTTCATGAAACACTAATTGCTTTCAGTGTTACCAAAGTTTTGGAGAATGCTACTTATTTACTACTGGGAAATTGAACAAGGTACCATATCATTTCTAATAAAGCTTCTATACTTTGGTTCCACCAGACATATCAGTCCAGTCCTGGTGGCCACTCGTCATGCAGCAGCGAGCCGTCGCCTCTCAGCAGCGCCAACAACAACGACAGTGGGGTAGAGATGGCCATGCACAGCGGGGGCAGCTTCGGGGACCTCAGCGCACAGGATGATTGCCCCATGGTTGACTCCACTGTTCCCGCTGGGGGACAGCAGGCTGGGGTGGGGCTTCAGTTGAGGAAAGCTGTGGGTCATGGTGGAGCGGTCACCATCAAGCTGGAGAATATCAAGAAGGAAAGGCTGAAGACAGTGAGGGACTCCTGCCCCTGGGTCAACTCTGCACCACAGCCGCCGAAGGGCCAACGCAGTAGCATGAAGCTGCCTCCAATACCTGCAGTCGGTAAGTGTAGACGGTTGAGGAAATCTGTTTGCTGTCATTTGTTAAAGTTCTTTACTGTGTGATGAGGGTGCAAGATGGCTGAAATGTATTATGTTTTGTTATAGTCCGATAGCCAAAACAACCATATACAGTAATTCTTAGTCTATAATTGCAAATATTAGGGCTGTCAAAATTAAGGCGATAATAAATTCCTTTTAACGCCAAAATTTTTTTGACAAGCAATTAATGCATGTGCGTTCTGTGATTTGGGCCTCGGCTGTAGTTTGAGAAATCAGGAAACAGTGCAGCAGTAATGTTGTGGATGGCTAGCAGAAACACACCCCCTTGAGCAGAAATGGATAAAGAAAAGATTCTTTTGAATGGCAAGTTTAGTTACAAAGTCCATCTTGATGGGCTTGAGTTTGCAATATTATGCTTTCAGCATATCTTTTCAGCATACAGTACCTTTGCGGTTATTCTGGAGAATATTCTAGTCTGTATTTGTCATTGTTGCAATAATAATAAACATTTGCATAAAGCAAGCATATATGTCCGCTTCCATGTTGATAAAAGCATTAAAAACCTTTAAAAAATATCCCTTTTAAAGTACATTTGGAACAGATAGAATTTGCAATTAATCGCAAGTTAACTATGGACAATCATGCCATTAATTGCCATTAAATATTTGTATCAATTGACAGCCCTAAATAATATCCTTTTGTGTCTGCCAGGTTCCCTGCTGGAGAGCTCCAACATGATAAGTAACTTAAGCGGTCCGTATCCTGGCCAACGCATGGGTGACTTGTCTTCATGTGAAGTGACACTGTTGAACCAGCTGAATGAGCGCCGTGACAGCACCACCAGCACCATGAGCTCAGCTTACACCATGAGTCGGCGCTCCTCTGGTATTTCACCCTGCTATTCCAGCCGCCGCTCCAGCGAGGCGTCCCAGTTTGGTACTAACCGCCACAACAACATCAGTTCGGCTGACTCCTATGACCCAATCTCCACTGATCTGTCTCGCCGCTCCAGCGAGGCCAGCCATTGTGGAGGTGGTGGAGTCAGTGGAGGAGGCGGAGGAGGTCTTCCAAGCCTTCTTAGTCTGACACCAGCTCAGCATTATCGACTTAAGGCGAAGTATGCTGCTGCCATTGGTGGAGCGCCACCTACTCCTCTACCCAATATGGATCGAATGAGCCTAAGGACCCGCATGGCACTCTACAGTGACTCCCAGGAAGGCTCGTCGTACCCATTCCATCAGCCACCCTCTGGAACTGTGCCTCGCCGATGCAGTGATACTGGATATGGCACACGGAGCATGATGCCCCATGAGGTACCCCCCAACCTTCCACGTCGTGCCAGCGATCCAGTGCGTCGTCCTACACTGGACCCTCTTTCCTTCCCAAGGGTTCAACGCTATAACAGCACGAACAGCATGAACCCCATGAATGGTCCATCAGCTGACCGCCACCAAACACTGGCTATGCAGGGCTACACTCGCTCTGATGGCAGCCTGCAACGCTACCCATTTGCCCCCAGACCACCTAGCATTTCTGAGAATGTAGCCATGGAGAACATGGCAGTAGATGGGATGATGATTGGGGGGGAGCAGAGTGGGGAGGACGACATGGTGCTTCCAGATGATGTGGTGCAGTACCTTACGTCGCAGAACTCTGGCCCCTCAGGTCACAACTCGGGGCAAGTGGACTACCATTCCAACAATCAGACTCAGGGCTACCAGACAGGCATGGCCCCACCAGCATCATTTTATGCGCAGAGGAGGATGGCAATGGTGGACGCCACCATGACTCAGTCTGGTCAGGACATGCAATCCTACCAGATGAGTCCCATTGGCTCCCAGCAGCCATTCTCAGCACCATTGGATAATATGAACAAGAATAACATGCCGGTGCAGTGGAACGAGGTGAGCTCAGGAACTGTGGACACCACAACCAAGCTCACCAAGCAACAACAGCATCCTCTCAGGGGGAACCTAGCTGTGGTTCAGCAGAGGCACAATTTTGGTTCCTTTCAGGGACAAGGTCATGGCCTGGGCAGCAACCAGCAAGTAGTGCCTATGAGTCAGAATATGTCTATGCAGGGGTACGCAAACCACAGTAGCCAGCGGCTGATTAACATCTCCCACCAGCAGCATCAGCAACAGAGGCAATGCAACAGTGTAAACTTTAGTGAGCAAATGAGTCCTCAGCAAGGGTTTGGACAAGAGGTAATCCCAAACTCTATATCTGGGAGCACTAGCATGAGACCTACCCGGAACAATATGGCAGAGCCTGAACTGCAAAGTTGCAGAGCAAGGACACAGGCTGATGGGTATTCTCATGTGAACCAAGTGGATCCGCAGCATAATTACAGCGTTCTCTCCCAGCAACAGCAGCACAATATCCATAATGGAGGCAGAGGAATGCTACAACCTAGGCCTCCCATAGAGCCTAAATCGAATGCCAGACAACACACAGGGTCTAATATGATGCAACCGAGCCGAATACCCAAGTCATCTGATCTGAGTCTTAGTCGTGGTACTGACACCTCAGAGGCGAGCCCAAAGAGGCCAAGTGGCAACAGCAACTCTGAAAATCTAAACTCTGCTGTGTTCTACACAGGTCAGATTCATATGTTTGACCCAACTTCTGTCAGCTTTGATGCCCCCATGTCCCCCAGTGTCAGTCAAGCTCCTGCCAGCAACACCACTGCTGCAGCCAACATGGCCTCACCAGGAGTCAACCACGTTTCCAGCAGTACGGTGGATTCTTCCACTGGTGGATCTGGTGGCACGGAGCATGCCCAGATCGACTTTGACACCATGCTAGATGACGGGGACCACTCCAGCCTAATGTCGGGCACCCTGAGTCCTGGCCTTTTGCAGAGCCTCTCCCAGAATTCCTCACGTCTCACCACCCCCCGCAACTCTGTCACCCTTGCCTCTGTACCGGCAGGGATTGGCAACATGGCCATCGGTGACATGAACTCTATGCTCACAGCCTTGGCTGAAGAAAGCAAATTCCTCAACATGATAAGCTGAGAGCAATCAAACACGTCATCATCCATCCAGTCTTAACCCTTTTTACATCAGGAATATATGGACTACACAAAGCACTGATTGAACAAAGTAAAACTGGCTATTTCATGCATTTGTTTCTCCATAGTAATATCTTGTAATATTATACTTCAGATTATAATATGTTACATTAAAAGAATAATAGTAAGTAAAGCTAGAGTTAAGGATCATTTCTATCATTATTTGTTAAAAAGCCATACATTTTACCTACGAATATATGGTAGCCCAGGGTATATATATACATATACACAGGGCTGTAGTCAAGACCACCTTTGTCGAGTCCAAGACAAGTCCAAGACCACGACTAGTCGAGTCCAAGTCAAGACCAAGTCCAGAGAGGTTCAAGTCCAAGACAAGACCGAGTCCAAAAAGGTTCAGGTCCGAGTCAGCACCGAGTCCAGGACAGGAAAAAAAAAGTCTAATGCATCCATGACATTATCAGTCATTTGGGGTTATTATTTGTTGATTTAAAAGCAAAAACAGTGTCACAACACCCATGATTTTTAAGTAAAGACATTCCCCTTGATATCATATAATCTAATCTAAAGAAAACAGAATGATGATATATGGTGATACCTCATAATAACAGTGTTAGAACTGATATACAAACACCAACCCACTACTATTACCACTTCTAGGTACTAGTACTGAGCATTTGAGTAACTAAATGACAATATAGCTTCACTCCAGATGTACAGTAGTGTAGAAAAGAAGTGACCAGTATTACAGAGTGGGTTGGTTGGTTATAAACCCTATGGTTGGTTTATGCCTTTCCTGAAAAAAAAATATTGTATTGTATTATATTGTTATTTGGAAGTGTGTGAATCAATGCAAATTAGCAGGGCACGCAGATGCAGAGCGTGCCCTGCGAAGATAACCTGTGTGATTGGTTATTAGATGGCCAGTGTTTCCTCCAATAGTAAACAAACATAGGTAGCGGTGAAAACGTTATATGGGAACATAGTAAAGAGTAAAGACACCTGGATTCGGTCGAGACCAAAAGCCATATTTGGCAAGACCAGTGGCCGAGACCGAGACAAGTCCGAGTCCGAATACCAGCGAGTCCGAGACAAGTCCGAGACCATAGAAAAACGGACTTGAGTCCGGACTCAAGTCCAAGACCGGACTTGAGTACTACAGCCCTGCATATACATGTACATATACATCTATAAACAATTGCCATTCAGTATTTGCTGGTGTAATAGCCCTTTACAAAGTGGTGCACTGAAAGCAGATCACATACATGTATTACCTTGCTGGGGACATCAACGTTGAGCATCTGAGTACGACATGAAAACAGTTAGCAGGAAATGGACATGATATGTAGATAACAGATAATATTTTCTCATGAAGACCTTTATGTGTATAGATTAAACTGCATGGTACTTGCTTTAAATTATGCTATAGACTTATGAGGTTTAAACTAGGGCTGTCAAATGTACAGTAAAATATGGGCACCTACTATTCATTCACAAAAGAAAAGTGACAGATTTTTAAATAGATTTTTCAGTTTGCATTGTGCTAACCACATGGATTGGAAAAATAAAATTATCACAAGGTTAAGATACCTTTTACCGTGTACAATACAATATGCTTGATAAGTGAAGAGACTAACCTGGTACACAATGTACACATGTTATGAAAATGATTTAGAAAGGTGAACTTTTTACTTGTGACAAGGTTTAAAACTCTATGACATAGCTCAGAAGGACATACTGTACATAGAAATGTATGTAATTGTTATGCAGCCAAATCTTTACAGAACTATAGTTCATTTAGCTTTTCATTTTACTGCCAAACATGCAGGTGCTTAAAGCACTGAGGTTAATGAGCATATAAACAAACCATGCATGTAGAAATTGATACATGCCTGTTGTGTAAAACATGAACAGCTATTGCAATGTATGTATGCATTCAACTATCTTGCAGGATAAGAAATAAGCAAAGAAGTGCCAGTATTGGAACCTGTCTTTGTATTGCTGAGTTTCAACTACACATAGATTTTGGAATAAAGGTTATTTGTGATTCTGAGCTAATTTTGCATACGTTAAACATTTTCATTTTCAATTTCATGAAATTCAATATGCAATTATACTCTTAAACCAGAAACCTCATTTCAATTCACAAATGTAAGCATTTGGCAGCCCTGGTTTAAATATGTGGTTGTACATTATGATCCACAGATAGTAAGTGTTTTTTGATCATGGTCTGAGCTCTTGGGGATGGCACTGTAAAATCAGATTTCCTTCTTTTCCCTCTGGATCAGAGGCATTAACTCTCCGTGGTCCCATCTCACAAGGGTAAATGATTGAAAAAGACAAGGATACGCCTCTGTGTTAGTCTATCATGGCATATGAACCCCTGCATTCTCTAAAAGAATATACAAGTACCTCTGTGTGTTTTCAGTCGAGATCCGATCCTAATTAACACATTCATACCAACCCCCCCTTCACCGCTTCCCATCCTGCCCTTGGGCTCTGGATGAACTGCAGAGAGTCCAGGAAGGGACACAGACTTTGATAATGAAATCCTGGTTCAGACAGGAATGGCCAACTAGCCCTGCAAATTCCTCAGTTTTATAATGTTTGCTGAATTTCTAAGTAGCCTTTAAAATGTTTGTGTGTATCCTACCATTCACGTCTACTATGCTCAGTGTGTGTGGGTTTGTGTGAGTGTGTGTATATAGCTTTTGTACATTTCAAATAAACTATCTCTTCTTTTTTTCTGTTTAAATCCCAGCGTTGTGTCTTCTTTGATATAACATAGTCTGTGGTCCCTGGAGGTGACATGGAAGTAGAGCTATATGCTACAAGTGAAATCACATTTGGCACGTTCACACACGGCTGTCGAGTACAGCTCTAAGGCCAAACACCAGTATACTCAGTGAAGGGTGCACACATATGAAGAGGATTCTGAAAACAACCTTGATATAAAATGATGGTACTCACGCTGAACATACATAGTGTGTGTATACAAAAGGCAGACCTAACATTATGTTTAAAAAAAAAATCACCAGGCCAAGAAAAAGTCCAGCTCATAGTCTATATCCTTCATGTTCCACTTCCAAAATTCCGCCAGATTTCACTGATTTAGGCCAGATATCGGTTGCATTGGGCTTCCTTTCTGTTGCCATTTTAAACTCTGGTGGATTTATGAGGACTGTGGTTAACTGCTCCTCAGATCTCTGCAGGGTAAATCCAGACAGCTAGCTAGACTATCTGTCCAATCTGAGTTTTCTGTTGCACGACTAAAACAACTTATAAACATACACATGTTCCACCAAAACAAGTTCCGTCCATCCATCTTCGTTCCTTCCGAGCGTATTTTGCAGCGGCAACGCAGCTTTTCACTGGTGCTTAGCGAGACCAAGTCATCACCAAGACCAGAGTGTATTGAGACCAAGTCAAGACCAAGACCCTGGCAGGGCGAGACCAAGTCAAGACCAAGACCAGACCAGTGCGAGTCCCACACTGCATGACACGATAAAATGAGGAAAATGCTAACCATAGGCACTCCACAAATTGATCTGAAAGATCCACATTCCCATATAAAAACACCCACAGAAAACATTCACCTCTTTCGTTGACATAAGTGAGAAATGCTTTGATAAAATAATCAAAAGCGATTGCAGAGGTGAATTTTATGTGTAGGAAATGGGGTTAACAGTAACAGATTTCAAATTAGAAATAGTTATTGGTTGCATTTGAAGAAGGAAGTTTTGCATTCAATTGCAGTAATGATGTTAACACATCAATCAGACCATGCACAGGCAGTTTAGTGATATCACCGCAGTTGTTGGATAAAGAGGACTCTGGATTTTATTTCAAGACAGGTATCTTTACCTGTCTTGAATCTTGAAGTAAAATCTCTTTATCCAAGACAGAGACAAGAGCGAGTAAAAATGTCATTGATTCCAAGACGAGACCGAGACCTTCAAAAAGTGGTCTTGAGAATGGTCTTGCGTCCATAACAGTTGTTTTTCTGGAAATGAAAAAAAGGCTAATTTGAAAAACATTGACGAGCTCTTAACCTCAGACAAAATTGCCTCATCACTGTTTAAATATTTGTAAAACCCATTGACAGACGTAACAGGTGACCAATAGCATAGCCCCTTTTTTTCTTTTAGGGTAGAGGTGGGGGACATGGGATTTATAATGTATGATAAAAACTGCATGCTTTTTGCCCCAAACTGCATGGGATTAACATGACATGGGCAAATCTGTAAAGAGAAGACTCGATTCAGATTCTGACTCGATTCTGACTCGATTCTGATATCTTCAAGGTCAAGGGACCATTTTTAAAATAGCCATGCTATTTCTTCTCTTACCAAAATGTTGTCTATATTTGGAGCATCATTTAGCACCCTTCCTGGCAAGCTAGCATTACATTACAGTTTCCTGAAACCAGATCTTCACTATCTACAAATCTGAGAATGCTACAGCTTCTGAAAGACAAAAGTTGGCCAGGCACACCTGGGGCCAAAACCATGCAGTTTTTATCATGCTTGGTGGACGGATTGGCAAGAGGCTAAACATGTATAATGACTATACCAAACCATTTGCAGTGGTGGCCATTGTATTACAAGTCATCACAAACAAATCCTGTTGATTTTTGGAGAAAATATTGGCATGACGCTTTACAGTTCAAATTGGTCTATAGAGCAGAGATCTTCAACAGGGGGTCTGGGACCCCTTTGGGGGGTCCTCAGAATTGCTGCAGGGGGGGCTGCCAAATTATTGTTTGATAGTTTTAAAGGGGTGATAGAATGATTATATAGGGTATTTCACACTGTTCCTTATGGTCTCCTAATGGGGTATGTAACATTGGTTGGGCTGAAAATGGCCTGGTTGATATTTTATTGGCATAAGGATGCATCCCTGTGTTTTGGCCCTATTTGTAACAAGAGCTTTTCTTCCAAATATGGTATGATTGGTTGAGCGAATCCCCATACACACACATTAGAGAAGTGACAGAATCTCATATTCCAGACACTGCAATGTTTCGTTACCAAATTCACTTCTGAGACTTTTTTATGCGAGAAATCAACTATATAAAGCTCAAATATGGGCCGTTTCACGAAAATTGATGGCTAATTGCAAATTTGGTAAGACGTGTCGAACTTTAGGAGCTCCACACTGTCTGACGAGAAAGCGGCAGCCTGCTGGGCTCCATACCCAGGGCAAAGTCACCCTTTGTGGATTACTGGGCGGCCGGCTGCCAGCATAACTATAATGTATTTACAGTTTGAATTTCAAGGCACTTATATCACAGCCAGGGGCGCCTTATAGGGGGAAAAGTTAGGACAATTCCAAGGGACCATGACTGACAGTGGCCCCAAAAAATAGGTAAAAACTAATATAAAGTTGTTAAACCATCATCATTCAATATATATTTCAAATATAATAATAAAATGAATGATCTCTTTGTCTTTACTAGTTGTTACTTTACTTTGGGTAGCCTGTAGTCTGTGAGTGGTATTAACCTGTTGGCTTAATGTCCATAGTGAAATAAGTTACAGTCAGATCCATAAATATTGGGACATCGACACAATTCTAATCTTTTTGGCTCTATACATCACCACAATGGATTTGAAATGAAACGAACAAGATGTGCTTTAACTGCAGACTTTCAGCTTTAATTTGAGGGTATCACACAGGGTACATCCAAATCAGGTGAACAGTGTAGGAATTACAACAGTTTGTATATGTGCCTCCCACTTTTTAAGGGAAAAAAGTAATGGGACAATTGGCTGCTCAGCTGTTCCATGGCCAGGTGTGTGTTATTCCCTCATCCCATTTACAAGGAACAGATAAAAGGTCCAGAGTTCATTTCAAGTGTGCTATTTGCATTTGGAATCTGTTGCTGTCAACTCTCAATATGAGATCCAAAGAGCTGTCACTATCAGTGAAGCAAGCCATCATTAGGCTGAAAAAAACAAAACAAACCCATCAGAGAGATAGCAAAAACATTAGGTGTGGCTAAATCAACTGTTTGAAACATTCTTAAAAAGAAAGAACGCACCGGTGAGCTCAGCAACACCAAAAGACCCAGAAGACCACGGAAAACAACTGTGGAGGATGACCAAAGAATTCTTTCCCTGGTGAAGAAAACACCCTTTACAACAGTTGGCCAGATCAAGAACATGTGTAGTGTCATGGCGTGGGCATGTATGGCTGCCAATGGAACTGGTTCTCTTGTATTTATTGATGATGTGACTGCTGACAAAAGCAGCAGGATGAATTCTGAAGTGTTTCGGGCAATATTATCTGCTCATATTCAACCAAATGCTTCAGAACTCATTGGACGGCGCTTCACAGTGCCGATGGACAATGACCCAAAGCATACTGCAAAAGCAACCAAACAGTTTTTTAAGGGAAAGAAGTGGAATGTTATGCAATGGCCAAGTCAATCACCTGACCTGAATCCGATTGAGCATGCATTTCACTTGCTGAAGACAAAACTGAAGGGAAAATGCCCCAAGAACAAGCAGGAACTGAAGACAGTTGCAGTAGAGGCCTGGCAGAGCATCACCAGGGATGAAACCCAGCGTCTGGTGATGTCTATGCGTTCCAGACTTTAGGCTGTAATTGACTGCAAAGGATTTGCAACCAAGTATTAAAAAGTTAAAGTTTGATTTATGATTGTTAATCTGTCCCATTACTTTTGGGCCCTTAAAAAGTGGGAGGCACATATACAAACTATTGTAATTCCTACACCGTTCACCTGATTTGGATGTAAATACCCTCAAATTAAAGCTGAAAGTCTGCAGTTAAAGCACATCTTGTTTCTTTCATTTCAGATTTGAAATGAAAGAAACAAGATGTGCTCTCTACACCACATTGTGGTGGTGTATAGAGCCAAAAAGATTTGAATTGTGTCAATGTCCCAATATTTATGGACCTGACTGTAGCTAGCTACAGACTAGTGTTAGCCTACATTTAATCACCATTTAATCAGTTGGAAACATTTAGCAAGATATTCATATTAAATCATTGTCCCTGCCCATTTTTAGCAGACTTAACAACAGATGAGTCAGCAGCACCCCAGTCTCCCCATAACTGAGCCCCTCCCTGTCCCAGTGAAGAAGGTGAGCAACATTGTGTTCAATGACATGCCTGTTAACATCAATGCAGGGAGTCTGTGGGGATTTATCTGTCTCTGTTGCTCTTTTTTTTACCATTACCATTACATTTACCATTTTTACCAATTAAAACACATTAATAACAATTAATTATTAATTAATCTGTTTTGGAGCACTATAATCGCACTGGGGCCTCGTTTATAAAACTGTACGTAGATTCTATTCTGAAAGATTTCGTGCGCAAAAACAATATTCTGATTTATAACACCTTGCGGCGCACACCGGTACGCACTCTTCTCGTTATAAATACGGACGTGCGTTACCTTATGCGGTCGTGCACGAGCCTCACGCTCCTCCCAAGGTCGTCCCATATTTGTCCTAATAAGGTCCATGTTAATCAATCAATGAATATTCCAGCCTTGAAAGGAGCCCTTGATCACCAATCACGAAACGGAAAAATGGGGAAAAAACGAAAGGAAAGGAAATTCAATTATTAAAAAGGTAAAAAATAGAAACAAGATTTTGGATCATTATTGGTGCAAAACAGGTGAAAGTGCTTGAAATGTGACAATTTGGTATCTGGTATGGTAACTGTGTGGGAATAGCAGGTGCAGAAAGACAACATTCACACACAGACACCTACACATAAAGACACACAGACACACAGACACACACACACACACACACACACACACCTTATTGTATTGTTAAATATGCAACTAAATTTTATACATTATATATAGTAAAGGGTCGATGCTCCCCCTAATTTACTGTATGATGGCAATCCTCCAGGTTGTTAACAAACCCCCTTTAGCTCTTTTCTATTCAAACTATTTTATTAGGGGATAGATGAAAGCGAGATTTAAAAATAATTCCTCAAACTGTCCGTTCTAAATATCTGTTTTCTTTGCAGAGCTGTGTCAAAGTGTCAAGTTGAAATAAAAACACCTTTAACTTAGGATGCTTTAATGTAGATAGAACACCATATTTGATGTGGTTGCAAATTAAACCAATTTCTTTGCACAATCCTTTCTCTTGTCTCCGAGGCAGGTCTCTATGAAAACTGCAATGCACATGCTTCAATAATAGAAGAGCAACATTTGTAATGCATTGAAGCCCTGTCTTTCATCTGCGTACATCTCTATCTTTCTTGATGCTCTGCTAATTAATAGATGATGTATTACTTTCAGTAGTTGGGATTTTTACCCCTGGTTCTTCATTCTGCATAATAGAACAAAAGAAGCAACAACAATAACCTCCAGTTTGAAAACCCAGGTGAAAGAGGATACTCCATACACACAAAACGCACACAGAGCAGTTTCTAAAGTTAGATGGCATGTTGTCTGAAATTAACAACGGCAGGCTGGCCCTGAAGAAAATGGGTCTGAGAGCAACATGAAACAGGATAGAAGAGAGAGAAGAGGAGAAAAATCAGGAGAGAAAGAGAGAGAGAGCTACTGTCGAACAAAGCAGGAGACTGGGGATAAGGGAAGGGGATGTGGGTATAAGAAAAGATGCAGATTTCTAAAAGAAAGAGAACAAATCACTTTTAATTTGACAGCAAATGCAGCTGGGGACTAGTTAGAAGTGGAGCCCAATGATTGCTTTTGCCACTGGAATTCCTTATTCTCTTAGAGAGAGGATGGGAGAAAAATAGCCCCGGGGTAAGGAGTCTCACCAGAGGAGAACAAGAGGTTAGTGAGGCAGAAATGGATGATTAGACAGAGCACACAGATGAGGAGAGATAATGTGCTCTGATACTGTACAAAAGAGTTTTTTTATGTAACTAAGTAACTTTTACTTAAAGTACATTTTATGAACTACTTATTACTTTTACTTGAGTCATTTTTCAGATAGGTAATTTCACTTGTACTTTTATTTGAGTACAATATTTTAGTACTTTTTCCACCTCTGCACATAACATATACTCACTTCATATAAAAATATTGAAGAGTCAAAGAAATCTGTCCCGCCTATTTTCAACTCTTGAAAGAATTTTACACAATAATCCCTACATTGAACAAAGTTATCAGGAGCAAAACCCCTCAATCACCCAATTGTCATGATCATATTCTGACGTAGTCAATTCTACCTCCTGATTAGCAACAATAGTCTCATTGTTATCTAAGATCTCAGACAGATCTCAATCTGTGGAATCCTCTCCCTCTCGGCTCAGCTGTCCTTAAAGTTGGCAAACATCTCATTGTAGGGCTCTGAAGCGCCGCCAGGGACGGACTGACAATCTGTGCGTTCTGGAAAAGTCCAGAACGACCGTCCAACTGACGGCCGTCGGCACAAAAAAAAGGTCTATTAAAGCAATATTAACAGCCAACAGCAGGGGGCGCAAATACAATCACTTATATGCTACTAACAGAAATTATTAACTACATAATAAACGCATTTATAAATGCGTTATAAATGAATCGTGGGTTGACCGCGATTTCACTTGGTTGTAGATGAGAGGTTGTAGTGAGCTCACTTTTGCTGATAGGATGTCCGACTATGGTATTAAATTAAACAGAAAAACATCTGGAATGCATTGGCATTTTATCTCTGAAGGTGTTGTCAGAATACTCTGTAATGTTTTATAATTACAAGTTTGTGTAATTTGGAGTTTCTGTAGCCAGTGACATTTCATTATTTGTATTTTATTTTCAATGCAGATGTAATGGCATTTTAGTTTTTATTTGAAGACTGAGGCTTTATTAATAAACACAACCCCAATTATCATCATTGGTTTTGAGATTTTACTTGCTGTGAATACCTTGTCTGATAGGCTACAGTATTGTGGCATAGTATCAGGACATCCTGGCTAGTGTCTGTCGTGGACGGCCACGGGCAAATGGCCGGAAGATGGGCCTATTTGGGAGAAAGTCCAGGGCTGTTTTTTAGCCCCAGTCCATCCCTGAGCGCCGCTGCCCGTTAAGTAGAAGGCCTTCAGAGGAAGTCAGCTGTTGTTGGTGACATTCGCACCATGCACCATGGCTGCCACTATGGCTGCCACCAGACAAAACAACACGTGTCAGAGGGGCAGAGGGTCAAGTGGATGAGAGATCGCCATCCTCAGCTGACCCACAAAAAAACAAATGCAAGCTGCAAAGTAGGGGTAGCGCCAGAGGTTGATAACATTTGGGGCTCAGCCCAAACCGCTCTATTTTTCAAGACATTTCAGATAAAGCATATAAATCTGTACATCATTAGGGGAAAACATGATAGTCGCCAAGGAAAAAAAATCCTCCTGCATACTGTAGAGCCTGTTTAGTGTCTTGTACTTTACTTGAGTCTTTTCTTTTAATGCCACTTTCTACTTCTCTCCACTACATTTCAGAGAGAAATATTGTACTTTTTTTTTAAAAGCTTAAGTTAATTTACAAATTCAGATTTTTGCACACAAAACACATGTAGTTCATAAAATCTGATGTTTTATTATGAATTAAACTTTCCAACAATATAACGGCCTACAAGTCCAGCTGAAATGATTAGACCATTAAACACACAACTGTTTGGATCCTTTACACTTTCTAGTTTTTCTGCATCAAGTACTTTTACTTTTAATACTTTAAGTACATTTCCCTGATGATACTTACATACTTTTACTTAATTAACATTTTCTCGAGACATTTATATTTTAGTATAATTTTCCTTTACTTGTAACAGAGCATTTTAGTAAAGGATCTGAATAATTCTTCCACCACTGGTATCCACCAATTAGAGTCGTTGATACTTTGATGTTGCTGCTATGAAAGAATCTAAATAGTTTTTCAAATTCAGTTTGAAATGTATGCTGGATGTATTTAAAGACCTATCCGAGTGTGTCACATTTTGCTCTTGGACCTTTGAGTTCAGGTCATCATAATAAAACAATTCACTGGCTGATGGGGCTGCTGTGCCTTTCTCCCCAGGCTTGGCTCAGTTTCTCATCAAAGGTTTCCTGAGTCAAGCTCTGTGCCTTAGAGGGGACGTGACCCGTGTCTGACTCAGGGTTACCTACTGCTCCAACAGAGCTGCTGCTGCTGCTGGCCCAGGGGCAGAGTGTGCCCCGCTAAACTCTGGGAGTGCAAGAATTATGATCAAGCTGCACAGAGCCTAGGGGATGTCTGTGATGAAGGCCAGCATTGTGGCCTTCCTTGTGGGTGTAAGAGTCCAGGGTCAGTCCGGTCAGTCCCTAACCCGGATCATGACCTCTCCTAGGTTGTCCTCTATTGGCAGCCAGACTGCAGGTCAGATGCTCTGAGAGCTTCGCCATGAGTAGGCCGCTCAGGAATGCCATCGTTTGATTGAAGTCAGGGGGATCTTCTGATTGAAGGCTTATGTGCGTGAGTGAGTGTAGTGAGTGGATGACCTCATCTTTGCTCTCGGTCAGCAACCCTTAGAGCTACTATTTTATGCTTTTTAGACTTTTGCTTTTCCTGTTGCAACTGGGACAAAGAATGTGTGCCCACTTATCTCCCTCACCCACTGCACCATCCCTTTGATATGAATGGTGTAACAGTACTCACAAGTATAATTCACCTTTTGTACCATTGGAATAAAACGTTTAAAATTCTTTAAATGGTAATTTCAGTATTTTTCAACCTGGTCCCTACAGTATTTCCCAATGCATTGGTGTCTTAGTGACTAATGTTAACAGAAATCTGTGAAATTGGCCCAGTATTGAGCGAGAACGCTGAAACCAGCAGCAGCGAACCAGGCAGCAATGTAATCATACAGGATGAATGTGCATCGTCAATTTTCATCCACTAAAAATGCTGTTTTTGCCAGAATCTGGTGGGGTGGCGTCAGCAATTTTGGGTCTGTTTCATGTTAAACAAAAAGGATCTTACTCTTTAAAGTGGCCATATTATGCTCATTTCAGGTTCATAATTATATTTTGAGGTTGTACCAGAATAGGTTTACATGGTTTAATTTTTTAGGGATTAGCCGGGAGACTTCTTCTAAACGAGGATGCACTTATAACTTTGCGTGGAATACCTGCAGAACAGGGACATGTAAGTAGTTCTTTGTTATTTGTAGATTATGGTAAACTACTGTGTGTTGTAGCAGTGTTTTGCCATTCAGAATAAGCTAGCATGCTAGCGCTAACATGCTACGGTTAACCACCTCGTTTCGGCTAGTGACGTAGAAAGCCCTGGAGATTTTGAACAGCTCACCCGGAGACTGAAGGCATTCAGAAACCCAAAACAGCATGGATGGGTTTTTTTTTTTCAAGTTTGTATGCGTGTGGAAGCACCAGAGACACAAAATAACTGGAATCCCTTAAAAGAGTTCAGCACTAAAATCATCTTCATACCACCATAAATCAATAGAAATAAATGCCATAAGGCATTTTAGAGAAACTAAGCACAAAACGTTGTGCTCTGGGGTCAGTTACCTTAAACTGCTGCAAGAGTCCCAGCTGGGGAATTGAGTTTAACCAGTTTAGCCTTACCATCTCACAAGTATCATATATTCACCCTTCTTTTCCCCTGGACTGGAGAAAGGGGGTCTGATGCAGAAAAAAGTATTAGCCCAGACAGAACACAGATTGTTTCCTTCTATACAATGCACAATGGTCCACTTGCCAAATAAAGTTCCTCTTTTGAGCGCACACAGCAGGTCTGTGTAGAATGGTAAACCACTGTGGCGCTGTTAGAAGGAAGGAACAAGTGTTGCATATATCCTGGACATAATGCCAGCACGTGGGATGTTGGCTATTCTCAGAAACTACTTCTTTCGTCTTTCGTCGTCTTTTTGCATTATTTTAAACCACTGGTATTGGGTCAAACTACAGTGCCTTGCGAAAGTATTCGGCCCCCTTGAACTTTTCGACTTTTTGCCACATTTCAGGCTTCAAACATAAAGATATAAAACTGTAATTTTTTTTGAAGAATCAACAACAAGTGGGGCACAATCACGAAGTGGAACGAAATTTATTGGATATTTCAAACCTTTTTAACAAATGAAAAACTATTTACTAATTATTCAGCCCCTTTACTTTCAGTGCAGCAAACTCTCTCCAGAAGTTTAGTGAGGATCTCTGAATGATCCAATGTTGACCTACATGACTAATGATGATTAATAGAATCCACCTGTGTGTAATCAAGTCTCCGTATAAATGCACCTGCTCTGTGATAGTCTCAGAGGTCCGTTTAAAGCGCAGAGAGCATCATGAAGAACAATGAACACACCAGGCAGGTCCGAGATACTGTTGTGGAGAAGTTTAAAGCCGGATTTGGATACAAAAAGATTTCCCAAGCTTTAAACATCCCAAGGAGCACTGTGCAAGCGATAATATTAAAATGGAAGGAGTATCAGACCACTGCAAATCTACAAAGACCCGGCCGACCCTCTAAACTTTCAGCTCATACAAGGAGAAGACTGATCAGAGATGCAGCCAAGATGCCCATGATCACTCTGGATGAACTGCAGAGATCTACAGCTGAGGTGGGAGACTCTGTCCATAGGACAACAATCAGTCATATACTGCACAAATCTGGCCTTCATGGAAGAGTGGCAAGAAGAAAGCCATTTCTTAAAGATATCCATAAAAAGTGTAGTTTAAAGTTTTCCACAAGCCACCTGGGAGACACACCAAACATGTGGAAGAAGGTGCTCTGGTCAGATGAAACCAAAATCAAACTTTTTGGCAACAATGCAAAACGTTATGTTTGGCGTAAAAGCAACACAGCTCATCACCCTGAACACACCATCCCCACTGTCAAACATGGTGGTGGCAGCATCATGGTTTGGGCCTGCTTTTCTTCAGCAGAGACAGGGAAGATGGTTAAAATTGATGGGAAGATGGATGGAGCCAAATACAGGACCATTCTGGAAGAAAACCTGATGGAGTCTGCAAAAGACCTGAGACTGGGACGGAGATTTGTCTTCCAACAAGACAATGATCCAAAACATAAAGCAAAATCTACAATGGAATGGTTCACAAATAAACATATCCAGGTGTTAGAATGGCCAAGTCAAAGTCCAGACCTGAATCCAATCGAGAATCTGTGGAAAGAACTGAAAACTGCTGTTTTCCTGAGCTCCAGCTGTTTTGCAAGAAGGAATGGGCAAAAATTTCAGTCTCTTGATGTGCAAAACTGATAGAGACATACCCCAAGCGACTTACAGCTGTAATCGCAGCAAAAGGTGGCGCTAGAAAGTATTAACTTAAGGTGGCTGAATAATTTAGCACACCCAATTTTTCAGTTTTTTTTTTGTTAAAAAGGTTTGAAATATCCAATAAATTTCGTTCCATTTCATGATTGTGTCCCGTTGTTGATTAAATTGCAAAAAATTACAGTTTTATATCTTTGTTTGAAGCCTGAAATGTGGCAAAAGTTCAAGGGGGCCAAATACTTTCGCAAGGCACTGTAAATTTACAAATAAAGAACTATTTGCTGACAGATGGTCAGGGTGATCTAATTTTGCTTAGTAAATATAGTTAAACAAAATACACAGTTGACAGGCATTTGGCACTTTTCCATTCTTTAGTGTGTTTAACTATATTTACTAAGCAAAATTAGATCACCCTGACCATGTCTGCAGAATAAGAATTGTACATCATCAGTGTGCATTGATACAATTTTCTTAACTTTATTATTATGGCATTTTTAGCCTTTATTTGACAGGACAGGTGAGAGAGGGGAGGGGGATGACCTGCAGCAAAGGGTCGGACTTATAGCACGTTTTTACCTCAAACTGCCACCTTGATGAGAGCGGGTACGAGCTAAAAGATGCTAAAACACTCGGGAGCTGAGTCAGGTGATAACTCAATACGCTTGTCAGTTTACACACAGTCCATTGCTAATGTTTTTGTGTAGCTTAACTTTTACATCTTCAGTAGAAATCAATAGACTTGGGACTGATTGCTACGGACAAGAAGTCAGAAAGTGACGGACTAACACATTCATTTTGGTCTTTTCTTTGTTTGTTGACAACAAGAACATTTAAAAAACATCAGACTTTGTATTTTTTTTACACGTTGAAAAAAATATGAAACTACTGAGGACCTTATGTGCAGCAGCTGTAGCACATTGGATGTCCCTTGCTTCTGCTCCATACTTGCATCACATTTTACAGTAATCCAATTTTGTTAACATAATGGCATTAGGCAACAGTAGTTGGTCCATATGCAACAGATTGACAGTTCAATCCATGTGTCTCCTGTTGCAGTGGAGCACTCACACTTTTCAAAGGCTTCTCCTTCTGTTATGTTCTATACTGCAAATGAAAATATTGTTTTGGATGAATATATGACTTTCTGTCAAAGACAAAGCTGAACGTTTGTGCCACTGGGATTTGCTTTTACAGCCTTTTAAATGCCCATTGCCTCATGCGCCTTGAACATGTCTCAGTTGATCAGGATGAACACTGGAAACCAGACAACATGCTTAGAGAGTGTTCTTAGCTTCTGTTCTTGCTGTTTTACAAATATGTAAGAATAGAATGTGAAACACACACACACAGGTTATGGATAATGCATCTTGTCGCAGTTGGGCAGAAACCTTGTATCTCCTCCATATTTTGTCATTTAAATTTTTTAATCTAAAATATTTTATGTTAACTTGTTTGTGTGAGGAATGGTATGCACAGTTAATCTACACGTTATTGTATATTGTATTATGTGAAAAGCAATTTGAAGATTAATGTATGGGCATCTCACAACATTGAACGTCAACAATCTTGTGCTGTAATTGTGTTCCAAATGTGTTAAAAATGTCTTTATAATTAGACACCTTTTCTGATGCTATTTTCATTTTTATGACCATGGAGTTAAGATACAGCATGGCAACATTATTTTGGCCACCATCTGTACATCCATGGTTATCATTTGTAGTTAATACTGTATGTATGCATACTGTTTCTTAATCTGATTGTCCTTTGGCATCTTGGTGCCATAAACTAACTCTAATGTAGGATGTAACCCTCCAAAGATTACTACCATACGTGTATTTGGTTCTTAGTTGCATCCTTACCAAATGACTGAAGGAAAACCACTCAGTACTTGGCTTTTAGTGTAACTCAGGTACAGTGTTAAAGTCCTCACTGATATTTCTGCTTTTAGCACTCCAAAGTGTCAAAATGTCCCATTTTAGGTGGCAATGCATTATCACACATCTAATCTCTGGCTCCATGGGTGGGGGTGACTAACAGCATCATTTTGACTGACAGCAGGATACTCCTGTTAAATGCTCAAATATATCCCAACATACAGCTGCATAGCTATTCATCGCTAGTCTATATCGACGACGTTTCAATTCCAGGATTGCTCCGGTGCTGCCAGAAAATCCGCCCTCATTTCGGACAGATGTCCATGTCCTCTTTCTTTGATTTGGAATTTTAAACTCTGGTGGATTTCTGAGGACTATGGTTAACTGCTCCTCAGATCTCTGCAGGGTAAATCCAGACAGCTAGCTAGACTATCTGTCCAATCGCTGAGTTTTCTGTTGCACGACTAAAACAACTTTTGAACGTACACGTTCCACCAAAACAAGTTCCTTCCCGAGGCTGTTTTGCAGAGGCACCGTAGCTCCGTCCAGCGCTTAGGGCCGCCTAAGATGATTGTGATTGGTTTAAAGAAATGCCAATAAACTACAGCACGTTTTTCTCCCAACCAGGAATGCTGTGTGGACTAGCCAGACCCTCCTCCGCAGCGCTGTGTGTGTGTTGGATATGCAAGACTAATTCATCACTATTACCAGACTATTAGCAAACTCATTTAGTTGTCTACTCATGGTCAAGCCATCATGATCATCCTGCACTCATGCATTTAGGAAACCAGCCATTATGTTTTGTGACAAGTTATGTCCAAATTTTAGTCCTGAAGTTCTCCTCCTGATTTTCTGAGAGTCTCAGATGTGTGCTAAAGTCACGGTAGGCTAACCAGTTGTAACTATTGCCGCACACTCTGATGTATAAACACAAAGCTGCGTAAGCTGTAGGCCTAATGTATTTTCATTGCCACAATGACCACTTTTGTACTTTCTTAACACCAACAACCTCTCAGCAGAGTCAGATCTCTGATGTTCTATTCAATTTAAGGGCTAGGGGAAAAACATGAGTGAAAGATTGATTTTCAAAGTACATTTTACATTTTTTACAAACAGACAGACAAAGAGAGAGAGAGAGATAAAGTGAGAGAGAGAGACAGACAGACAGACAGACAGACAGACAGATAGAGAGAGATAGCATGAGCATGATAGCATGCTAATATTAGCATTTAGCTCAGTAGGTTACAGCTGTACAGCATGGCTGTAGTCTTTTAAAACACTGAATGTGACCTAATCTTGTTCTACAGCCGCAGAACAGCCTCATGAGTGGAAGACGGGCGGATCTCGGTCTGACCTTTTCCTCTAAGTCAACTGTTTGAACAAAGTCCCAAGGGAACTTAGGCTTTTTGGTCCTAAGCCAGTTATCCATGGGGAAATGGGCAGGGGCTTAATATGGATGATAGTCCTTTAAGTGCATAAGAATGGAATGAGTGTTATACACACACAACACACAATATCTTTGTAAGGACATGATTATTGTAATGCCCTTTTTGAATCATACTTCGCTGAACCGTCTTTAAACTGTTTCTAAACGCAGCCACTCGGCTTTTAACTAGAAGTAACAAGTATTATTGGGTTTGATATAACTAACAGAAGAACCATGGACAGGTGATAGCTGGAAAATAAAAATAAAAAAAGAATATGTATGTATATGTATGTGTGTATGCATGTGTATATGGGTATCCATGTATATAAGTGCCTGTAAGAAGGTATATGTGCATGTATGTGTTAAGTATAAAGTACATGTATACTGTAAATAGTTTGTACATAACTATGTACTTTTATTCTAAGCAGAAAACTAGAAAAAGGGGATAGGGCCAGAAAAAGTTTTTTTTTAACTTCTTCCTACTCCTTTTTGAACATAGAAATCCTTATTTACAATAATCTTAAAAGACATGTTTGCTGAGTATTTTGTCTTTGCTGGTTTTCTTGCCTGTACATGTTCTTTTTTTATTTTTAACATGTTCAAAATAAACTTAATCAAACAAACAAGAGATCACATATCACACCAGTTCTATGGCCTCACTTCACCGGCTTCCTATTCAATTTCATATTCATTCAAGTACTGGTGCTAACTTTTACAGCCCTAAAACAATGTACTCCCCAGTATATAACTTATAATATGCCAAATCAAGCTCTTAGATCATCTGAGCTAAATTTGCTGGATGTCCCTCAAACCCACTTTAAAACTCAAGGTTGCTGGGCTTTTCAAGCTGTGGCCCCCAATCTTTGGAACGCTCTCCCCTCATCATTGTTATCCCTAGACTCCTGTGATGCTTTTATGAAACAGCTGAAGACATTTTTATTCACACAGGCTTTTGATAATCCTATTCAAATAGCTAATAACTTTTATTTGCTGCTGACCTTATTTTTCTGCTGCTGCTGCTGCTGTGATTTTAATCTTGTCATCCCTGTGTGTATTTGGCTATCTGTCTTTACCAAAGAATACAATACATGAAAATAATTAGGGTTTATTTTTTCATAGCAGCTTTCACAGATACACAATCACAAAGTGCTTAACATAAAAAAAAAATACACAATACAAGCAATAAAAAAGACAGATAGCAACAATACACAGAAACCAATAATCATAATAATGAGTGCTTTTTCTCTATCAGATTAGCCTAGTTTGCCACTGCTGCTGCCACTGAGGTATGAAAGCCCCTGACGGACAGTCTTGATGGAGACGTCATGTGAGCTGGCAGCAGTGCAGGGCCCCTGAGTGGAAAAGCTGTTCCCTGTGTTCAGAGTGAAAAACCTGCTTTGTGCTGAATAAAAAAGCTCTCCCTGCTTTTCCTATTTTTTTCTGGCTACGTATCTCTGTGACAGCGGTTCCAGGAGCCAGACCCTCCCTATCACCACACCTCCCAACTTTCCCTCCCCACCCCCACCCTCTCATTTTTGTCCATTAGCAATCCAGAGGGGGGGAGAGGTTTTTGCTGAAAACAAACAACAACCAACAAAAGACCAAAGTGGGGCGAGAAGAGCAGAAGGGGGGTGCAGAGCAAGAACTTCTGTGTGAAATAATTGCGAGGAACAATTCCAAACAGATGGTTTGGACTTGGCCCTGGGCTCGTGTCCCCGTTAAATATAGTGATTTGATTGGAAAACAAGCAGTGTGTGATGGGCTGGCGGCCAGCCGGACCATTCTGGGGCTCTCTAATGACCCCCAGGGGTCGGGGGGTCGTCGGAGTAAAAGCAGATCAGAGAGGATGTGGGGCCGGCGGCCAGGACAGGGCCCATAAATCTAGCCCATTCTCAGAGGAAGCTATCTTTTTTCACTTTGCCATCAGAATTAAAATACAATCACAATCGTCACATTGTGCTCCCGCCAGTGGGTAAAGGTTATAATTCAGAGCCAGCAGACAGAGTTGGGAGGTTGGGTTTGTTGGTAGTGGACTATAGGGAAGAAGGTCAACAGGGTGATGTATTTTGGGCTCGATGAGAACCACCGCTCAGGGAGTTGTGGGAAACTGTCCTACACATCCATATATTAAACCAGTGCCTGAAATGGTCCAAAAAAAGTGCCAGTATCCTAACTCAGCAGTTGCATAACATGATCGTTGCATGGGTCTTAAATATATTTATATTCATTCGTATATCTTGTCAGGGGTGACAAAAAATTGTCAACTATTCAGAAACCTGATGCTACCCGATGAACTGCCAATCTCACAGTCGAATCGTCGCTGTGTCTGAAAATGTGGTTATGAAACAGAGGATCATTCCATCGGGGTGCTGAATGTCTCATTTCATTTATTTATTTATTTGGCTTTTTTAGGCCTTTATTTTTGACAGGACAGCTTAGACATGAATGGGAAGAGCGAGGGGGAATGACATGCAGCAAATGGTCGCAGGACAGAACCGAACCCGCAGCTGCTGTGTCGAGGACTGAGCCTCTGTTCATGGGCTCTACCAGGTGAGCTACCCAGGCCCCCCAATGTCTGATTTTACATAGAACTGCTTGGTTTTTCCCAATAAATCATGAACTATTACCTATTTTAGTATAAATATCAGCCTAGTAATAGTACTGTTAATAACACTTAAGTAAGGGTACACGTGGACAAAAATCACTACTCAGTACTGGAGAGTACTGGCCCATTTCAGGCACTGTATTAAACTTTAATTACTGTGACTCAGCTGAAAAAGCACACCATTCACTAAACAGTGGAATAAATTTATACCAACAAGTCACAGAAATGTTTTTTAATGTCTTGCCCAAAGGCCTTTCATCACTTTTTGTAATCAACCTTGAGTGCCTGGACATGTTTGTTTTTTTATGACTGTTTTAGTCATAACTCTTCCTCCTTTCTGTGTACTTTGATCCCTTCATGAGCACCGCTGGTTAAAAGGATACCAAAATGCCACTTTTGTCTCAGAGAAATCTGTATTCCAACACACTCTGGTGTTTTTTGCCCCCAACTGCTCCTTCCAGGCAACGCTGCAACCACTGCCTTCAAGGAACCTAACTCTAACCTTAACCTTAACCTAAGTGTTTTAACCCAAACCTAACCATAACCAGTTCCGTTGGGGGCAAAAAACACCAAAAAACCACAGCAACGCTGTACCATGAATGGGATGCATTATTACAGTGGGAACAACATTTGTGAAGGCAAAATATCCAATGGCATAGCTGACCCAAAGTTTTTCTTCCAATTTTCAGCCAGCTCAGCTATTCACAGATGTGTTGATGTAGGGTGGACAGCTGCACTTTATGGCAGAATGGCGCAAGATGATCAGGATCATTTTCATTCCCAACTGAGCATTACACATGCAGTTCTTAAAATATAAAAAACTCCATCAAGCTGCCAAAGAAAGATAGAGAAAAGAAAGATAATTTCTGATTCTTACTCGCAACAAAGGGCTTAGTCAGACTTGAGTGTGAGCTGAGGTCAGCGTTACACAGCTCTGTTACGCTCTCTACAGGGCAGGACGTGGTGTGTCCCTCTAGCACTCCCAAGCCACTTTTTGTACTGTACAGCGTACATGTAAAGCCTTTACATCTTTTACTTCTCTGTACTTGTCACATTACACTGACTCAGTACAAGAAAGCCCTTCAGTGCTTCCATCTGCCGAGGAAGCTCACAGCGAGGACACTTGAACTGTGGTTTACCGCTCACACACTGAATCCATACTCTCTTAAAATATGTCAGCCTGAGACAACGCTGTCACCTTCAAACACAAAACAAAACTTGCCCAGATAATAAATCAGGCCAGAAAAGATAATTGGCTCCCCCCAAACTGCCCTAACAGAACTCTACACCTGGGGCCTCATTTATAAAACCTGTTATGCAAAAAAAAGAAAAATTTGCCCTGGCAACATTCCTCGCAAAAGTCGGGATTTATAAAGAATTTCCAAAACCTTTCCACAACCTTTTGACCATGCGTGTGATCGTGCGTAATGCTCCCAAGGTTTTGTAGACTGTGTTTTAGTGAACTCCGATGGTAACACGAAATATAAAAGTACATATGAATAATAACTATCAGATAGTACTGTCTGGTTTGTTGGTTATTCAAAAGAGGGCAAAAAGTGCCACAAACAGATTTAAATATTAATTAAGTAGTGGAAACAGTAGTGCATAATGATGAATACCTTACATGACAGTCAGTAAAAGTGCTGGCTTTTTGTTTTTTGTCAACCCATGTGCATCTCTCAAACTTTCCAACTCACTCCAACGCACTCAGCTCCATTTGCTCCTTAAAGTGCTCATATTATGATCATTTTCAGGTTCATAATTGTATTTAGAGGTTGTACCAGAATATGTGGTTTAATTTTCAGAAAACACCATATTTTTGTTGTACTGCACATTGCTGCAGTGTTGAGCTCTCTGTTTTAGCTACACTTCTGTTTGTTGGGAGTTGCACATGTAAATACTTTGTTGCAGAGCATGTGTTCCAAAGTGACCATGTGTTCCAAAGTGACCACGTTTGTCTCTGAAGTAAAGGCTGGACTACAATAGAGCTGTTTGGAACAGTTAACAAAAAAGATATATAACACAATAAAGGAAAGGGCAAAAGCCAAAAAGCACAATATGAGCACTTTAGGTTTCTTAGCAAACGCTACACAAACAGGAGGAAATGGTTCATTTACTGGGGACTATTTTCAGAAGCGGATTAATACACACTTTGTGCTATTGACCGTTCGCAAAAGCCACGCCCCCTAGTTATTGTTACTACGCCCGTCAAAAAATTGAGAACCAGACACATAGCCATGGCTGGGTTGAGCTCCATACCTATTGGTATCAAGGGGGTAAGCTTCGCTTCAGAACTCGAACCTCCGATGGCGCCATTTTGTTGCTACAAAGGTATCACCTCTTGTAAGCATTCCACTGACCGCCATTTTTTTTTTACGTCACTTGACTGTGAATAACTTTACATCTGAAGCGTTTAAAGACTCTATTTGTCCGTTGTTTATTTCTAAAGAAACACGACAATGTATAAAAGGCTCCATTACCTTGTACCTCACGTTATGGCTCCGTAGCAGACGCTTTTGTAAAAATAGGCTAACGATTGGTCATAACCACGAGACTTACTGTCACACAGTAGAGGAATTACCGTATAGTACAGGAGAAGCTCTCAGGCAGTTTCGACTTACATTAGCTGTTTAGGTTTAATTACTAATGTTAACTAGCATGTTAGTTAGCAATAATTAGCCTGTGCTTAAGTTATCTCCGTACATATACCTACACTCTCCGTCTCTGTAAGATTGCGAATGATTGAGATTTCTCTCGGCACAGCTACCAGAAGACTTCACACTTTCAGACACGTTGCTCACGTCACATTTACGTTGTCTCTGTCAGTTGGAGGCTGCGCAGTAAAGCAAGAGATCACCGGAAAAGTGCTTCTAATATCCTTCACTGGTCTCCTTCCAGACCAACGGGGTCTATTGGTCCATTATATATATGTCAATGATTGGTATAAGGGATTGGTTTTGGAGTAATGCAGCAGACATATCCTCCAGGGCACGACAGAAAGGGCTGCAATATGCAGTGGAGGGATATGTTCAATGACCGTCAACCTCTTGCTAAATTATCTGTCGATAGCAACATGTGCTTGACAGGCTAACAGCCGGTCTCACGGCAGTTCGTGTAAATGTCCATGTTATTCTTAATCTATTGATACGTGTTCACAGAGACGTTATTCTCGTTTTTTACTTGTAAATGTAAAGTTATTTTCTCAGGGAAAGGACAGGAAAGGCCGGAAAGGACGCTGCATAAGCCGGGAGGCTGGGGACGCGCCACAATAACGGGATGGCGGAGGTTGGGTTTAGGAAAAAACTTACGGAGAAAGGGCGCCTTAAACGCCGGGAGACGCGCCACGGATTTTCGGCTTTTTATATTACTCCCTACCATTTTCGTGCTGTGGCCACAAAATACGCTTCCCATTGAAATACATTACGCCACATTTTCGTGTTGTCCGCCACGTATAAACCGAAATGCCATGAGTTAGCTCACTAGCTTTACTTACCTTGGAGCAGACATATGTAGCTATGCTTATTAATCTTCGAGGCATTTAGCTGTGAGTGAGGTCTCCCACACTGCTTAATCCATTGTTGGCATCTTACCGCTTGGGTCTTGGGCTTTGGAAAGGCGAAAAAAACGACCCCTCCCTCTAAACTTTTGGGGTACCTGGTGTCAGACTTGCAGGTGCCATAGGCGCATCGTTTCACCATCTTGCTGAGTTACATCTTACATCTTAGTTACAGTTGCTGAGCTAGGATTGAACGAAGACCGTTCGAGGGCGGGGTTTTGCGAACGGTCAATTGAGAAAGTATTGAACGATGAATGTGGGATTGAGTCAGAGTAAACTACAGTGTGTGTTTATGGTAATGAAGGAGTGTGTGGTGTGTGTCCTTTTGGATACACACACAACACTTGTTGGAATGATCAATTCTTTGCCCATTTTGGTCTTTTTGGTGATAAAAAAAATTAAATATCAACAGCATTATTTTTTAAATTTTTGCTAATGAATTAGTTTGAAAAAGTGAATCAAGTTGCTACGTGGGTAGGCCCCAGGTTTTGACAAGAAGATAAATGCGTGGGGGAAAAAAGACAATATCACTGGTTCTGCTGCAGCAGTTTTTATCTTTCTTTTCTCAACTAGCTAAATATTATTCCTAAAAGAGGAATTTCTTTCTCTGCTACAGCTTGGTTTCTAGATGTCAGACCAGCCCAGGTTGACTTTGGAAGGGAGTCTAATTAAGTTATGGGGTTGAAATGCTAAAAAATAAATCAGTAGGGTACTTTTAATGTCACTTTACTTTGCAAAGTCAGAGGTGGAAAGTAACAAAATACATTTATTTATTGTGTATTTTGTATTTTTCAAGTAGTTTTTAAAATCAGTCATTTAAAATGTACTTGATTACGTTTCCCATGATTGATTACAAATCCCATCCGTTACTGAGTAAAAAAAAACTTTGACTAACTAAAACTGAAAGGAAGAAAAAATTGCGCCCGGAACCACTACAGTGAGGAATGATCAGCATCTAGGCTGCCTACCAGGCTCCAAGTCTTTCTGTAGGAGAACCACTACAGTGAGGAATGATAAGCATCTAGGCTGCCTACCAGGCTCCAAGTCTTTCTGTAGGAGAACCACTACAGTGAGGAATGATCAGCATCTAGGCTGCCTACCAGGCTCCAAGTCTTTCTGTAGGAGAACCACTACAGTGAGGAATGATCCATCTACAAGTGAGGGAATGATGATCAGCATCTAGGCTCCAAGCCTGTGGGAGAACCACTACAGGCTCTAGGCTGCCTAAGGCTCCAAGTCCTTCCACTACAGTGAGGAATGATCAGCATCTAGGCTGCCTACCAGGCTCCAAGTCCTTCTGGAGGAGATTGAGAACGAGATGGAGGTGGATCAGGTGAGCGACAATGGTTCAGAGACTGTTTCATTAGAAATGCTAGCTAAACATTGAATTCTGCTGCCCAAAATGATGAAAATCCTTGGCCACATTTTCAAAGTATCATCATGCAATGCCAGATGTGCCTGCCAAAGGTAACTGAACTGGCAGCATTCAATAACTCCACATCTAATCTGCGGAAGCATGTTTTGGTAAGTCTTTGTGCATTGGTACTTCAAACTAAATTTTCATGACTAATAGCAAAATTGCCAATTAGCAAAACATGTTTCGTAGCATTACTAATTTTGTCTAGCACTAGCAACCCGTAGGACAACGTATGTAGGACACTGGCTAAGTCCACCAGCCCTGTTTTACAGTTTTTTTTTATGTAACTAAGTAACTTTTACTTAAAGTAGATTTTAAATGAACAACTTATTACTTTTACTTGAGTAATTTTTCAGTTAGGTAATTTCACTTGTACTTGAGTAATATTTCATCAAAGTATTGGTACTTTTACTTGAGTACAATATTTTAGTACTTTTTCCACCTCTGTGCAAAGTGACTGGGTTTTATAGTCCCCAACATATTATTTATTTCTTAACTTTAACTTCTTCTATCTTTAACAAAAAGTTACCTTCTGAAGAGACACAGCAGGCTTGCTTTCACTTTCCAACTCGTATATTATGAAGATGTAGCTCTGTTCTCTGACAGGAATAGGTGGGCGCATAATGTTTTGCTCAGTCACTTGGACCCTGTGCCAAAGGTGCAGCTTTCACTTGTGTGTGGGTGGCAGCAAATCACAGTGACACACTGTTCACTGAGCAAAGCCAATCACAAAATGTATAACAGAGAACAGGAACAAAAAGTAACATTCAGGACACTAAGCATTACAGACGGTTGTCCTTCTTTGAGTACTGAAAGGGACAAGTTTGGCACCCACAGCTCCTTTTCACTGCAATATGCTACAGGACGAACACACTCATCACCAGACTGACCTTTGACCCCCCAGAAGATGACCCTCTGAAGATTGCTTTCAGCCATGTGTTGCAGTACCACACATACTTTAGGCTATCATCTGACTCAATCCATCCTGACTGACATGACAGAGTCAGAAACACAGCATACTAATGACCAAATTAGCTTGTTATTGCCATTTTATTACACAGCTTGGTTGAATACTCAATTCTGATTGGTCAATCACAGCATTCTACAGTCTGTTATTTATATAACAGTGTTGCTAAGGTTAACAGACCGTCTAGCTCACCTGTTAGTGTGCGGCTCATGTAGACCTTCCACAACATTACAACCCCCCCCACAATCATCAAAACTGGCCAGTGCAACACTCCCCCCACCCTCCCACAACAAAAAACAATTATAATTTCCTTTACATAAATTCAGTCATTTGCACCATAAATTGATGCAGAAAAGGCACAAATTGTTAAAAAAAAAAAATTACCAGAATGCAGAAAATGTGTTTGACGTTCAAAAAGTGGAGATCTCAACCCGCCCGATGTTGAACCTAAAGTTACGCCCTTGCCTTCAGGCTGATTCAAGACCCCTCTGCGAAACCTGCCACACCAAGGTAGATGGATGAAATAGCCTGGAGACACTTGGGCAGTTCTACCGTTTGCAGATTGAAATGCAGCCACATGCTGTATCTCATGGCATTCAATGTGACCAAGATATTAAAACTGAACAGATGCTTATGATTTCTGTAAGCTGTCTCTCCTCAAATGTAGACATGCAATCTCTTACAGATGTTGTCACTTGTTGAGCCATCTGCTGCTTTGGCATAGCGTGACACAGACTAGGCCTGCCTCCTGATGCCGAGAACCTGCGTTCAGAAAGGCCAGAAAGCGACATACATATTCAGGAACAGGCTCCACACCTTGCCAATCATCCTGACCCCCATGGTAACGCAGCATCTGCAGCACACCTACAGGAGATTGTGTATGCAAGTCTAAGTACAATAGATATAGTGTGAGAAACATGGTGCAGCATTATGCATGTTGACCATTCAAACCTCAGATGACAACACAAGTCAGACTGTCCATTGTCCAGGGAGGTGAGGGTTCCTCTGTTCACGACCCTGTGACTCTATCACCTGCCACAGGGACGCACCATCCTCCTCCTCCACCCTCGAGTTCACTTAGAACCATCTGTCTATTGTTTTTGTGCAGGCTAAGTGAGGAGATTCTAAAATGTATTAGCATCCTCTGAACTGCCTTAGACCTGTACATTCATTTTGGTTTGCAAGATGCATGTCTTCACTGAGGTCCGTTTCCTTCCGCTTTCTTTGTGTTGGAATTTCAAACTCTGGTGGATTTATGAGGACTATGGTTAACTGCTCCTCAGATCTCCGCAGGGTAAATCCAGACAGCTAGCTAGACTATCTCTCCAATCTGAGTTTTCTGTTGCACGACTAAAACAACTTTTGAACGTACACATGTTCTACCAAAACAAGTTCCTTCCTGAGACTATTTTGCAGCGGCTGCATGCAGAGCTTAGGGCTTCCCATGACAATTGTGATTAGTTTAAAGAAATGCCAATAAACCAGATCACGTTTTTCTCCCATCCTGAAATACTATGTGGACTAGCCAGACCCTCCTGCTGTGGAGGAAAGTCTGGCAAAGCAAGGCTACTACAGACCCATCACACCCTGGACACAACCTGTCTGAGCTTCTCCCCTCTGGTAGGTGCTACAGAACTCTGTTCGCCAAAACAAGCAGACACAAGAACAGTTTCTCCCCACAGGCCGTCACTATGGTGGACACTTCACTTCACACGTCCATAGTGTCAGGAACAATACCTGTGCAATTACCGTGGAACACCCAGCATCCACCTTTCAGTTATGTTATAGTGTTAAACACATACTTTTAACATGTAAATATCTGTCAAATATACAGTACACTGTATCCACCTACATCAGATATAAAGCACCTGTTACATCAATAATTCTTTATTTATTCCAGCACCATTTGCACTTTTGCATTGCCCTATTGTATTACTGTTTACTATCCTCATTGTTTAAATGTGTGTGCTTACACATGTGTATGTTTATTTGTTTCACAGACATAAAATCTAAATTACATTGATGAAATACAAAATACATGTGAGGGTGTGGTAGAAACCTGTAATGGCTTATATAAAAAAAATCAAAAAATCAATTTCTGCCCTTGTTTTAACCGTTTGTCTATTTCTGTATAGTTTTAGAGCCACAAAAAGCCAGAGGCAAAGTGCCCAGTGGAATGATATCAAAAGAAAATATAGGTTTGCTTTAACATCTGTAATTTTGTAAAGCTAATCTTATAGCTGGTTAGCTATCACCATATTGTTAAAGTCATATTCAATTGGACACATAGTGTATATCTTATGCTGTTATTATAGGCAATCACAGACTCTGTGGAACACAAATCATCATTTCTGAGCTTGTGGCGCCCTCCTGTGTGTGATACAGGTAAGAGCATCCTTAACAGGACAATGTATTTTACAATGAAGTACTATACTTATTGCAAATACATATTTAATTAATGTGTGTATCTTAACTACATTAGTAGCTAACTAAGGCATGTAAACAAAATGACAAAATGTATTACAATACACTTGGAAGTGTTTTAGGATAGTGATGTGTTTCTCCAGTGTTTGACTGAAAAGCAACAGCCTGTGCACACGGTGCAGTAAAATTTAAATAACGTACATGGTAATGTCACAGTACATATTTATTTAATAGGCAATGCAAAAATGCATGTTCAACATTGTTCTTTTGGAATTCAAAAATAGATTGTTTGAACAAAATCACAGTAATGTCACACAAAAGGGGAAAACTATTGTATTTTAAACATCAGATCAGTTTATGAATGAATATGAATAAACCCACAAAATCAAAACAAAATAAAACTACATTCTGATATACAGTTTAAACAGATAGAGGTCTTGGTTAAATACAAGAGAGACTTTTTTATGTGAGTAAAACATTGTTTAAGGGTTACTAAAAGTTGTATTAATAATAGAACATGCATAATTAAAGGTATGAATTGCAAAACATTGCAAATTGTCACATAATTGTTAAAGTACATCATTTTAAAAGTAAATGTAGAAATTGTATTTTTGATGCAGATAATTTCATTATGAAATAAAAAAAACATTTAAATTTTCATTATTAAAAAATTACTCATATTTACAATGACTTGTGAGCTACAGTACACTTTTAACATAAGACTTTTTAAGAGGTTTGATTTTAAGGTTATACTTGACGAATGTTTTCCTTTGCAAAACAATGGTATTAATAATGTACAGAGCCAGGAATGCATACAAAAATGTGACATGAATTCATTAAAGGTCCTATGCATGCTGCTTTTGGAATGCTTTTATATAGGCCTTAGTGGTCCCCTAATACTGTACTGAAGTCTCTTTCCCAAAATTCAGCCTTGGTGCAGAATTACAGCCACTAGAGCCAGTCCCACAATGTGCCATTTCTGTGTCTGTAGCTTTAAATGCTATTGAGGAGGAAAGATGGGGGGCAAGGTGGAGGGTGGGGGTGTGGCCTTGACCAACTGCCATGCTTTGCTTGTTTGCAAGCCATGATGTCTCTCACTTTCTCATGGGCGGGCAAAATTCTCTGGGTGGGCAAAGCAAAGAAAGGCGAGGTAACCTTTCCCCTTATGACATCATAAAGGGAAGATTCCAGATTGGCCCATCTAAGCTTTAATTTTCTCGAAGGCAGAGCAGGATACCCAGGGCTCGGTTTACACCTATCGCCATTTCTAGCCATTGGGGGACCATAGTCAGTATAGGGGAACTCATATTAATGTTAAAAAAAAAGTTTTGGAGTCTGTGCAAAGCATCAAATAAGTACTTTAAACCAAATTTTAATGAACACTTGAATATACATGATCAGAATTACCTAAAAGACAGAAACCTTATCTTTATTTATCTACTTTTTTTGGTTTGGTCCAAATCACATCCGCTAATATGGAGGGGGCGGGATTTATGACATAAGTATACTGCAGCCAGGCACAAGGGGGCAATCCAGATTTTTCGGCTTCACTTACAGTCTATGCATCAACCCCTGGTTGGAATAGGCTGCTTTCAAAGTTTAGTTAATGTCAAGTGCAACAGGGCCTTTCATTGAGAAACCGATAATGAATGACACTTTTGACCCCGGTGCATACCCACTCAGCTGACTTGGAAACATTGGGCTGATTTCAACCTTCAGATCTGGGAAACAAGTATCTGCCAGTATTTTGTTGTACTTTGCCTCGCCAGTTACCCTTAAAAGGCGCTCCTCCACCTTCTTCTCTTTCCATATTTTGCCATTTTCCCACATGGAGGCAAACTCTTCCTCCCGAGCCTTGATGCAACCTTTGATTTCCCTAAAGTGTACCAGTCGTTCATAGCCCTGCTTTTTCCCCAGGAAGAAATGGACAATGGGCCTCTTGCCATTGTACACTTCCTTCATAACTGTGTGATAAGAGGTCATCATCTGTGAGATGTAATTCCTCAGACTTCTAGGTGGAGCCGCGTCCGGACTGTACTGCTGTGGCCACAACAGCACGACTGCAATGAAGTGCAGTGGCAAGTTCTCACTTATTGGGATTTGCTCACGCAGAACTTGGCAAAGGCGATCAAGTAGTTTCTGGTACGGTTCAAGATTATGGGATTCCAGTTTGATACAACTCAACACAACATTGACATAGATGAAGTTGATTCTCTCCTTCACAGTGGGCTTATGTTCAGGTGCACAAACAAAAGCATAGAGTCTGGCAATCTTCTTCATTATTTCAGGTGAGATGTCATTTGACAGACAATTTAGAATCCCAGAGTATGTATCAGCTTTTTGCATCTCCAGGTATTGTCTTGCCTCGTGTAGTTTCAGCATGTTATTCAGGATTTTATTCTTCAAAGAGTCTGTCTTGCAGAAAAGCTTTACATACTGTCTGAAACATCTGAAAAGCTCCTTTTGGGCTACATGCTCACGACTGTCTTTCATTCCAGACCTGGAACCCAAGTTCACATAAAAATTGTCAAGAAAGTCAAAGTTCACCTTCATCCTATTTCTGAGGTTGTAAAGTACATCCTCAAACTGTTTGAGAATTGTGTAGTGGTGTGCGTGTTTGTTGTGCCGTTTATCATTTGTTTCTACAGCCTGAAGTTTCATTTCTCCAGAGAGAACACCACTCATTATGTCATGGCGGACATTGTCAGAAGAAAATATGGGGGTCTTTTCCAGCACTTCGATGACAAGTACTCCAACTTGAATTTCTCCAAGGCACCCTGCTGTATTAAAAGGGCAGTTGTCTGTCTTGGTGTTCAACCGCTGAATTGACTCCTTTTTTGCAAGGTTCTGTGTGTCTTTGAATGCATCTATTGCTGACTGAGCCATTTTAAGAAACATTTCCAATTTTTCAGGACGAATCGGCACTTCCTTGTAGTTTGCAATGGCATCCTTGAGCTTGTGCTTGATAACTTGTGCGGATGTGTCTGCGAAATACGAGCTGTCTTTGGAAAGATCTCTAGCTTTATATGCCCAAACTTCTGCCTCTGAGAAATCCTTCTTTTTTAGGTAGTAGTACCTGGCAAGTAACTGAGAGACAACTGCATCTTTCGGAAATCTTTTAGATGCATTTTGAAGCACCATCTCTTCCAGTCCTGGGGTTTCACCTACGATGTCTTGAATTAGGGGAGAGAACTTAGATTCCTCCATTGAATGATGTCTCTTCACCAAAATGTAGTGGACATCTTGCAGGAGTTTGTCTTTGCCTTGTGTGCTTTCATAAAGCTTGTCTGTGGTCAGCAGTAGGTCGGTGATATTAGCTTTGCTCACATTGTGTGTTGTTGTAAGTTCCTGCAAACAGTGACTTGCGATACTTGAATGGATCATTTTCACAGCTTTGAAAACTACCATACCCTGAACTGAGCAGGTGGCAACTAAAGTGGAGAATTTCCCAAATCCATCTTCGACTTTCATTGTTCCACAAACTGGTTTTGGTTGAAGACCAAGAAATTCTTCACACAGAGACACAGAGAGTGAGGCATTCTTGCAGTATACATTCAACAGAACTAAAACAGCCAGGAGCTGTGCATGTTTCTGATTTATGTTGAAGCTTTTCAGAGTGTTGCGGGCCACACCCTGAACATATTCTTCCTTGAAGTTCTTCTTCATGATCATGAACCCATAGAACGTGTCTGCATTCTTGTGTGTTTTCTCTATTACTTTAAGTTTATCCTTAAACAGTTTCTGCTCAGTCTCAGAGAGTTTATTTCCAATGAATACCATCTCTTCAGTTGGTTCAGTTTGGTCAGAGGACTCTGACCTCATACAGTTCAGGAGAATTACCTGTGGAGACTTAGACTGAATGTCTTTCTTCACACATTCTTTTTCAATGAGCTGCTGCAAGTCAAACACTTTTTCCTTATCATCAAAGTCATCTATCATCAGCAAAACAGGGACCCGTGGTAATTGCTCCTTATGGTCATGCATTAAAAGTTTGACCACTTGATCAGCGACTTCAGCAAAGTCAGCATTGCTGTCTTTGAGGACAGCACAACGGAATCTGGCCCGGTGAGCCCACAGAGTATGCATGGCCAAAGTTGTCCCACCACATCCAGGTACATGCATGAGGTTAAGCAACACACAGGCTTTTCTCAAGGAGCACAAATCTGGTAGGACTGTGTTCATGATGAAGTCAAACTTGTCTCGTTTGATAAATGGTGTGGATCCAGGCTGCTCAGAGAAATAAAAATTCCACCATGACACTTTTCCTCCTTTGTAGAAGTTCTCCTCTATGGCAATTTTGTCCTCATTTCCTCCTTCACATTGGTTCACACACAGGACCTCTAAGGTATTCAGGCTACGCTCCACTTTCTTTTCAAGAAGCACCTTGCTTTCCCCACCACAGGGTAAGAAACGGCTGGATCTACGGTTTTTTGACAAAAGACTAAGGACAGTGCCATTGACTTCAGCAAAGCTGAGCTCGTATATGCATCTATGAGAAATGTTGATGCCGCACCGAGCATTAATTAGGTCTGTCCAGGAGGTAAATGCTTTTTCGTTGTTGCATATACAGAGGATTTGATCTGTGCCTTTAAGCTCCTGCCAGAATGTACTGAAAGCCTCAACAAGAGGGTCCATCTTCTCACTCACTGTTGACAAAAGTAAGAAAATGACAAGGAATCTTTTGTTTGGAAGCACATCTTTCCGACACAAGAAAGAAATCACATCTCGAATGGAGGCTCCCTTGTCCATCAACCACTTGTCTATGTCTGAGGGTACCTCATCCTCAGTACCTCCATTGCAGAATACCCAACTGGTGTTTCGAGTTAATTTCAACTTGTTTGCAATGTCTTCAATTCCTTCCGTGATTTTATACTGTGCTGGTAAATGGACACTTACTGTACTCTGCTGTTCAAAGTGACACTGCAATCCACGTTTAGCTGATTCTGGATCAAAGTCCAAAACAGCTGTTGGGTTGAGCTCCACAAGAAATCCTAGTGATTCAAACTGGATTGGATGGGATTTGTTAGCTACTATCACATACTGCTCAAAGTGTGACTTATCTAAAGAGAGGGATCCACCAGTTATCATCTGACTTAATCTGGAGCCTTGAGTACTGCTTTTGATCACATCGAGGTGCTTCTCTTCAGCTTGTTTTCGGAGTTGTGATCGTTGTGCCACACTGTCAACAAACCGGTTGTACTCTTCCATCGGTTTGGCAGATGTGGTTAGTGCGAGGAGATCCCTGCTGCTACCGCCATCTCGGACAAAGAATTGTTTTGATGGTTTTGTGTCAGTTGTGACTGTTTCTTTACCTTTCGCTTTTTTCTTGGCTTTTTTTGTGTCCATGTTGAAAGTGTGGTAGATGTTTTCTTCACACAGAGTAGAGTCAGGAACTATGTCCACTTCTATCACAAATTTGTCAGATGATGTCATATTCTTATTGAGAACCCCAACAAATCGCGGATGTTTGATGCAATTTTGAGCAGTTTGTTTGTGTTTATGCTCAAAATAACCATCAATAGCAGATTTGAGTGCATTTGCATAGGCCTCTGTGACCTTTTCAACCACTCCCAACACTTGACCATGGCTGAAGTTTGGCTCGTCTCCAATTCCAAAATGTATGGTGCCATTGGTGCGGCTATTCATGCAGGCAGCTGCAAAGCGAACAGCCTCTTCTGTGAACTTGCTCATTTTAGTTTCATCCGTTGTATTGGTGAAAGCTTTGTACTCGTGGCAGGGTTCAATTAAGTCTGAGGCACCTGATTCTGTAATATCAAGAATGCTGCTCTCCATGTATCTATATGTATCATCGTACCTACGAAATGGATAGGGCTTGCATGGGCTCCCAGGCAGATTTGTAGAGCTTGTTGGCTCCTCTTTCTGTAATTTCAGTCCCTCATCTCTGGCATGAATGATAAGTTTTGCTGGTCCAAAAGTCACACCAATTTGTTTTAAGTCCTCTGTATCTAAAAGCAAAAGACTAGGTCCATTAATGTCCTGCTGAAACAGTATCTCTGCAAATTTATCATCCACATCCTTCAACTTGCGAGTCCATTCTCTCACTTGATGTTTACTCCAATCCTTGATGTCAGGTGGAAGATCCTCCTCGTTCTGAAATAAAAAAGTTGTTATTGTGTAATAATGCACCTGAAGGGGTTTAATATGCTGGAAGTGAACACATTTTATAAAGTTTTGTTGGTTTCATAACTTTATCTTTTAAATGCATGTGGATCTAATTTAAAACTTATTTTATTATAGTTTTCAGTTTAATGGGTTATGGCATAGGAGCATCTTTCTCAAAAATGCATAATGTTTTAACGGTTCTTACCTTCATTTCAGCTTCCTCTGCCATGACAGCGCTGGTTCCTTCTTCACAGACGTAGCTCACTAATGCTACAAAAATAATTTAAAAAGAGCAATTCACAATAGAGGATTCGACACTATACAGATACAGATACTATAATGTCTGGATAATGTACTGAAAACATAAAATAGCCTAAATATCATATATTTCATCTTTACCTTCATTTTTTCTTGATCATACAAGAAAGCTGGCTCACTTCTCACCAATCTTGACTACTTGACCGCTGCAAAAGAAGGCATACATATGAATATATTAATTTAACAAATGTCCCAGCATATTAAGGACTAGGTATTGGCTATGGCTACTTTAATACTTCCTAGCCCCTTACTTCATGCACCCGGACCACACCCATTTTAAAACTAGGTCTTTATTTTGATCTCAACTACACACAGGTTTTACATTGGCTGTCATGAGACCATTATAATTGTCTCAAGAATATTTTTCCTTGGCCTCAAGTAAAGTCGAAAAATCTGGATTTGTGATCATGTCGATTTCACCATCAAATGCTTATATAACAGTGTCATAAATAATATCCGGGACCTGTCATTACAGTAAGACGGGATAAAAGTTAGAAGGCCAGTTTTCTGACAGGGAATCCAGTACTGAGGGGATTTAATTCATTTTGTACAGATAACGTTGCTACCCAGGGCTGGACTGGGACAAAAAATCGGCCCGGGCATTTTTGGCCCAGGCGGCCCACACCCACCGTGATTGGTCAGACACATTCCCTGCAGACAGTCCTCTTAAAATATGCGTGCATTCTTTGATATGAGTTGCCTAGTGTTGAGTGTTCATGTGATCGTTTTGGATCCTTCAAGAGGGGTCTTAAGACTTATCTGTTGATCTTACACTTAAATAATTCATTCATTCTTAGAGTTATGATTAGTATATTTATGGTATTTTTATTATTTTTTATTATTGATATTTGATATTGTATTGCCATTATTACTTTTTTGCTTAATAGTGGCAACTTTAAAAACAGTTTACTGATAATTTTAACTATTGAGATTCATATTTTGTCGCTTCAGACACAAGTGTCTGCTAAATACTATAACAATAACTATAACCCTTCCCAAAAGCTACAATAAAGCTGAGAGTAGTATATGCCCTGGAAAAGGCCAACACAAGAGAAGCTAATTAACCCATTCAAGGAACACTGATGCTTGTATCAACACTGATTTTAGAGACCACACAGACTTTTCAGCTACCCAACAGGCTAACCGCTAGCATTTTCAATGACAGCCACTATCTTTAATGTCACAGCCAAACCGCTTGTTATCGTTATGACGTGAGACACACACACACACACACACACACACAGCCTCCCTCCCTTCCTGAGAGTCCCTGTTAATTTGCCTACTCCTTACCACATCGTCATCTACTCTCTCTTCCATCTTTTCCTCACTCGCTCCCATGGCCCTGTCATGGTCACTCTCCTCCTCCTCGTCTTCATCCCTGTCTTTCTGCTTCTCTGTATAGCCAGCCACCTCTCCTCCTCCTCGGCTTCAGGTAATGCTGATGTTGAAGCAGCTACTACATCCCCAAACATGTCAAAAATGTTGCCACATTTTGAGGAATCCGCCTGTAGATTCTTAATCTTTTTCTACTGACATTTCGCTGCACCTCCCTTACACGTTGGTGATTGTTTGTCCATTTTAACGTCGATGCTAAACTTCCAGCATAACTATTACAGCTCATGTCCCAGGGCCGGGAGGCGTGGCCATAGTGGGATTCGTAAATTTGCGGCCCGGAGTGGGGAAGGGGGTTCCTGGTTTTGATTGGGTCAGGCCAGTGCCAGTAAAGAAAATTAACCAATGGGCCGCTGTGAGTTCTTTATGGGCCGGCTCGGCCAAAAAATAAAAAAGGCCTATTTATATTCGGCCCAAAAGTGCGTCGGCCCACCGGGAAAATGCCCGCTATGCCAGATGGCCAGTCCAGCCCTGTTGCTACCTTACATCATCACTGTTCACTTTTAAACACTTTTTTTTTAAACTTGCATATATTTATCTTTTAGTACAAATATTAACTATAAATACTATAAATACTGCTCAGTACAATACTGCTTTCAGATGTTTACTTAAAGTAGTAAAGGTAAAAGTAGTAGTAGGTCTGAAGTAAAAGTACACAGTAAGTCAGTAATTGTTGGGTTGCATATTAAGTGCTTTGAGGGCCTTCTGTAATTTGTTATTTTGGGGTTCAATGGTTCTGGAGAAAGCTGCAAGCAGCGATACAGGAAGCCAAGCAGTAAGCCTATTCTAAACAGGCACATTTTGAACAGGCACTGTAGTAGTACATAAAACTATCTATTGATGACTCTGATAATAATTATAAAATAATGTGGGGAATAAAAAGTCCCAGTACTAGGTTGGATCCCACTTTATCATGATAAAGCTGATCTGTTATTTTTTCCCTTTCCTTGGACTGCACTGAATTAGTGAACAAAGCAAGCAGTGCTTAGTAACATTCCTCTGTGTGTGTGTGTGTGTGTGTGTGTGTGTGTGTGTGTGTGCGTGCGTTTGTGTGTGTGATGTGAACTGGATTTTAACATAGTCCACAAGTGTTGAATTATGTTTTTCATTAAAGATTACTCTGTTGAATCATGTTTCGGTGAAACAAAGACATCACATATATACCATAAAAATAATTATACATAATATCATATATTAGTTATACCTGTAGTTAAACCTGTTCTCTGTCATATGTCAGCCAAGACAGAGGCCTGTTGTATCACCCAACTGGAATTGGTGCTATAAAAAGTAACTAAATAAGGTAGAGAAAACACCTACCCAAACCAACCTATGCCTACAGCCGAAGCAACTGAAAAGATAAGAAAGTGGCCAGGACACCTCAATAACCTACAGTATTAGCCCTAGTGTCCATGAGATATAACATTTAGGCTAGTTTACTACATTTAAGTGTGGATGAATGCAATAGTTCCACTTATGAACTAATGATATTTTCATATCAATACTAATCCACACACTGCATTTTAAAATGCAATGAGATGCACTCTCTTGGGTACGCCTTTATTTGACAAATTCAGGATTTCACCACTGTGCTCTCTGCTGCCCACTGTGCATCAAATAAAACCAGGAAGAAGCTGTACATTTAAATCTGTCTGGGCAATACACGATTCCAACATAGTTCAGCAAACAGAAATATCTGAATATAATTTCATAATATAATATTGCATAATAGAATTATATTATGCAATGACAAAGTGGAAAAAATAAGGTAAATTCCCAAAAGATTCAAAATCACACATAGCCTACATAAAACCTGCAAGTTAGATGCAGGAACTAGCCTACAGCTAGGCATCCACTGAGCTAGGTTTACATAGGCTACATCTTAAAACTGAGGAAATATTGGTATTCATTTTAAAATTATTTATTATTATTATTATTATAGGACCTACTTTTTCCACACTACCAAAACAAAAATACAGACAACACCCACTTACCATCCCGGACACAAAGTCTGCTGTCCTCACCATTTAATGCGACGTCTTCAAGCAGGGTTCGTGAGACAAACCTTTCGAGACAAGTAAATATAAGACATATTTCTGTGCTGCTGGTTCGCAGAGAGAAGACAGCCGTGCTGAGTCTGACTGCGGAGCAGCGCTCGGCGGAATACATGCAGTCTTCCGGTGGGCGGTCAGCTCCGAGAAAACGAAACCCAAGCAGCACTTCCACAGAAACGATACCTATGCGGTTCCTTTCCTCGTCAACGTTTTGGGAGGTAGTCTACCTGTAGTAAAAGCTGGTGAAGCTGTTCCCCTGCCCAGCTAATAGCTAGGCTATAGGCTATCCTAACTTGTAATATATATTACACATAGGCTACTCGTGCACCTTACCGCATCATTTCAAGCGCGTGTACCCTTCACTTTAACTGCGTCAGTGGTTGTCGAACAGCCTGTAATAAATTATAGTGGGTGGGCTGGTGCTAAAATTCGTATTATCTCTGGTGCATGGTCCATATCACTGTGTCGTTTTTGGGCCATAGTGTGTTTAAAGGATATGTTCACAAGTTCTGAAGTCTGCCTTAAAACAATCTCGACATGCTCATATGTAGGCCTACATTGAAGAAGTGTTTAGTAACTGCCGTAATTCCTTTTCTTCATACTGGCCATGAAGGGATCCCTTCCTAATGCAATTCCAATGCAAGATATGTGGGACAATGCAAAGTACTTCTCTTATTCGAAAAAATCAGTCAAAGCAAATATGAGGCATTCAATGTTATCTATCAAAGTTACAATCTTTTTGGTGCAAAATTCCCTCCTGGTCTGCATTCTGTACTAAAGAAATGTGACAGCCACCTCACTTAAAGTTAAACACAAAAATGACAAGTAACAAAACAAACCACCATGTTCTGAACAGACACATTATAGAATGATGATGTTCATTCAGCAACAAGCACATCCAGTCAGCCCACATTCAGCTCAGCTAAATCCTGGAACTTTGGACTTCATTCTTTTTCTGTTTGGCTGCTATTCAACAATAAAGAACACCATTTGAAACACAACATTTCCACTACTGTATGCTAGGGGAGAGCACTCTGACAGTTTCTAGCCTCATCACTACAGCAAATCTCTCCTCTGCCAGTTATTCTGGGCCTATAGTAGCATAAATAAATGAGTCAGTTGAGGTTGCAGTTACCCTCCGGTCTACACACCCAGTAACCCAACAGGCATTTTCATTACCTGAATAAAGTCCGTTGACCTCTAGAAAACAGTGCAAAATACTTTATTTTGAGTGAAATACACACATCATAGAGCCACGGCAGTCAAAAGCATCCTTTGAAACTGCAACATAGTGTCTCTGTTTAAACATCCAGAGGCCTCTGTGCCTCTGGATATACCTCACTTATCAAATTTCACATTACACTTCGTCAAGAAAATAGGTAATAGAGCTTCAGCATATGCAACAGAACAGCTAACAGACTACATGACAGCATTATGTGGGACAAGCATGAGCATAGAGCAGGGACATTGCATTACATTCAAACAGCATAATACAGTTTGTTCATTTGTCTTTTGCATTTGTCGGCATGATGATGTGAAATATTTACTCTGCTTTATTTATCATAAAAGTTACTCACTTGTATTTTTAGGTGTTGCCAAAAATATATGATCATGTGAAGGAGTAATACAGCGGGGTTTACCTCTAATAACTGTACTAGACATTTCAAGCATGAATCAGTAACTTAACAACACGAATAAAACAAAACTATTAAAGAAAACTGAATAAGGCCACAAAATCAACAGTGAACTTAAAGATTAACAGTGTTTTAAAGCACCGTAGTCTCGAAGGACTTACAGTATATACAAGCTGTACAATTCCACTGATTGTCAGAGAAAAACGTTGAGGCACTGGAGCACCTGTTGGTCATTTCAACACTACGTGGAAGCCATTAGTGTTTTCATCTGGTAAACAGAAAACAGTAAAAGATTATTCAAAAATACCGACATACTGAATGATTAACAGTGAGTTATGACATTAACTTTAAAATAATGACCTCTTATAATGCTGAGGATGAAGCTTGTTTCATCCCTGAAGTTCTGCACCATCTGAAACGAAGGGATCGACCGACATAAGCACAGATCATTTCCATTTCCAAAGTGCTGCATATTCAAATCTAGAACATCTCCACCTGTGGTTGATTGTCATATATAAACCCCAATGCTCCATAACAACAATCCTTTTATATGTGATTTCTTAGCCTAGAAATGGCAGTGTTAAATAGACTGCTCTAGAGGAAAGCTTTCCCCACTGTTGTTCTTGTAAATCTACCTCAGTAATTCTATACCATTGTTGTTATACATTTACATAAGAGCTGGGAGATATAGAGAAAATCAGATATCAGGATATTCTTGACCAAATACATTGATGTCCATATTTTTGTCGAATTGACAATTGTTGTTTTAATAAAATATTTTTACAATTAGATTTTAGATAAATAATCATCAATAATGTGGATATAATGATAAAGTGGGTAAAGCCAAATGATGGAACACTCTGGTAAGTTAAGAAAACTGCATCAGTGTACTGTGCAAATGTCCCGAAATCTAGTCTCACATCTCGATATCGATATAATATCAATATCCAGCCTACATTTAATATTGTACATACATTAAGTGAAATCTGACCTGAACTATGAATCAAAGTAACTAGATGTGTAGACCTTACTCTACAGCGCTGTGGAGATAGGTCTGCCAATGCGAGACTATTGGTTGATAGAGGTGTAGGGATACCTCGTCAGAGACTAAGACATGGATCCCGCTGGGCTTCTGTCTGTAGATGTGTGTTATTTGCTGTGGAGGGATGCTATACAGCGAAGCGATCTTTTCGGAGAGGTCCAACAGTGTCAGCTCCTCCAGGTACAGAGCGTGGTAGACTGCAGGGAAGACACAGGAGGAAACACATGAACAAGCTCCATGTACAATTCCAGGACTACATTAGAACAAAGTTTTCCTTTTCCATTGTATACATGGGTTTCTCGGCAACGTCATCACTGCTTGCGCACGCAACCGGGGGGCAGAAAGAAGACGTGTTTTGTGTAGCTAGCTAGCTAGCATGCGCGGAGTTTGCGGGGGGCAGGGGGAGCACTGCCCCCCCTGGTAGCTGAAACAATTGTTTCAAAAATGAGTGGAATAATTACTTCTGACATAACCAGATATTTTATAAATACTTTAAAAACACAAAACAACAAAATGGGGATGGGTAATACATTTGATTTCATATACTGCTTTAGTAAAAATAATATTTTTTCAGGGCTCTGCCTCTCACCTGAGACCATTGTCGACGCATATGCAGGACGCAAAAAACAATAATTTGTTGCACTAGTCGGGACATTTTACCGTGCCAACGTTACAATAAAGGTTGCCTAAATGCCATGTATATACATTTGCTGTCAGCTTACTAATTGAATGCGCTTTTTGTGTAGATTTGGACTTTGATACGTTTTATTCCACTTTGTTTAAACGGCGAAGTTCACCTCGTTCACCTGTTTGGAGCTGACTGGTGAATGTGACGCGCGTATAGGCCTTGCTGGATACACCGTGACTCTGTTTGTGAATCTACTGATCGCTGTGGATGACTTGTTTTCATGTCATTGGATTACGGCAAAATACTGATCTTTTTTCTTAACGTGTCTTAACGTTTTATGGTGCGATTGCGCTTGGTTTCTGCGTTTGGAGAGGCATCTCAACAGACTGGAGGTCCAACACTGATTGTTCACTGTTAGCCTACATGTTAGTTGAATTTAAGTGTCGGGGCATTCTGCCACCGTCTGTCTATTGTGCTCCAACACAGCCGTGCCCACGGGCGCCAGTTTGGTTTGAAATGTGCTGGGGACAGAGACGCATTCGGAGTTACATTTCCAGAAGTGCTGGGTACAATGACGCATACGTTTTTTTCTCTTTCGCACAGGTCAGGTTTAATGTACGTAAACAATGACCAATGATTACCAAATTTCTCTCTAATATTGCTCCTCATAACCACGGAAAACTGTCAAAAAATAGAACCCAAAGTCCAATTATTATGGACGTTATCTGACATTTAGCGTTTCTGCTTCACATTTTCAGCAGGGCAGCGGAGCAGCTGTTGGTTGACTCCCAACGGTTCTCATGGGCTTTATAAGTCCTAACATTAAAAAGCTTAATGTGGTTTAATATACCTAAACAACGATCAATCATCACCACATTTCTGGTTCGATTTTTTGACAGTTTTCAGTGGTTATGAGGAGCAATATGAGAGAAATTTGGTAATCATTGTTTAGGTACAAGCTTTTTCCTCGCTTTTTCCTCGCCATAGCCTGTCAAGTTCTTTTGACAGGCATAAGTGTTCATTTCAAGATATGGCCATGATACATTTGGTGATCGTTGTTGAGGTACATTAAACCACGTTAAGCTTTTTCACGTTAAGCAGAACAGGCAGCGTTGTGAACAGAGAAGCGTACAGCCTGCGCAGCAGCAGAGCGGCTGTGTCTGTGCCTGCCCTGTGGGGACAGAGATCTGTCGCTCAAGAATTATATGTGTTATGGACTTCTTTTTTTAACTAAATTGAGCTCAGGGTTTTAAATTGTTACAATGTAAATTCGGAGTTTACTATATCTGCGTCCACAATGCCAACATAGGACCTGTGGCGTTAATGCTCCTTTTGTGCATAACTTTATTGAATGAAATATTAAGCTTCGCTCCTCTGAGATGGGTGGGTTTTTGTTACGTTACATACAAAGCTAACTGGCTATAGTTAGCCTACATTAGCTAGCGGACATTAGCTAACATTGCCGAGACAGTGGCAGTAGAGCTTCGGCGAGCTAACCAAGACAGTGTTGTCGTCCTCTCGCCCACAATCAACCTCTGCTGCGAAAAACAATCAACCTGCAGTGATGTTTTGAAACTAACATATCGTACCTTTTCCCAGAAATCCTGGCCATTATTTTAAGACATAAACCAACCATAAGGGTACACTGCTGCTAACATGGGCTATTACATTAGCCTAAATGATAATTATAGCCATACATATATATCACAGTAACACTGCAAAATTAAAGACCGACAAACAGATCCAACTAAAATCATGTTTTATTGAGTCAGCAGTTATATACAAACAATAAGGAAAGCTTAAAGGAATACGCCACCGGAATGCATGTCGAAATTCTAGCAGCGATGTTTCCCCATTGGAATGAATGGCAAACAGAGCTATAGCTAGCTTCTCATAACGAGAGCTCTCCAGCTCACAAAAAATGATTAAATTGTAATCGGTCAAAAACGTTAGCTTTGTAAGACCATATAGTATGTGTTATATAAATACCAGGACGAAATTCAAAGTGTAAATATATGCAATGTATGTCGAAAGTCTAGCCACGAGGTTTCCCCATTGGAATGAATGGCAAACAGAGCTATAGCTAGCTTCTCATAACGAGAGCTCTCTAGCTCCCAAAAAATGATTAAATTGTAATCGGTCAAAAACGTTAGCTTTGTAAGACCATAAAGTATGTGTTATATAAATGCCATGACGAAATGAAGGGACTAAGACAATGTGCACTAAGACAAAAATGCGTTTGCATTATTGGACCAGCTCACCAATCTGGCTTTCTGCCCCTGGTATGCGCACACACCCTGTAATGTTTGTAAACAGGAAACCCGTCTGACCCTTTGCACGTGACGTCACACTCTACTCCCGCGAATTATGAACGCCATGACGGATGGCGGAAAAGCTATTCTGTAGACGGACGGCAAGTCAACATAGACAGTATATAATGGACCAATAGACCCCGTTGCTCTGGACGGAGACCAGTGAAGGCTATTAGAAGCACTTTTCCGGTGATCTCTTGCTTTACTGCGCAGCCTCCAACTGAAAGAGACAACGTAAATGTGACGTGAGCAACGTGTCTGAAATTTGTAAGTCTTCTGGTAGCTTTGCCGAGAGAAATCTCAATCATTCCCAATCTTACAGAGACGGAGAGTGTAGGTGTATGTAAGGAGATAACATAAGCACAGGCAAATTATTGCTAACTAACATGCTAGTTAACATTAGTAATTAAACCTAAACAGCTCATGTAAGTCGAAACTGCCTGCGAGCTTCTCCTGTACTATACGGTAATTCCTCTTCTGTGCGACAGTAAGTCACTTGGTTATGACACAATCGTTAGCTTATTATTACAAAAACGTCTGCTACGGAGCCATAACGTGAGGTACAAGGTAATGGAGCCTTTTATACATTGTCGTGTTTCTTTAGAATTAAACAATGGACAAATAGAGTCTTTAAACGCTTCGGATGTTAAGTTATTCGCAGTCAAGTGACGTAAAAAAAAAATGGCGGTCAGTGGAATGCTAACAAGAGGTGATACCTTTGTAGCAACAAAATGGCGCCATCGGAGGTTCGCGTTCTGAAGCGAAGCTTACCCCCTTGGGTCAAACCGGGACGTCTGGTCACCCTAGCTTCCGGTGATTCTGCCGTCCGTCATGGCGTCGTCACGTGGTCGTGGTCACGTGTTTGCAAAGGGTCTATAGATGTTCATTATTATTTTCCTGTATGGTGACTGATATTTACAACAGAGATGTCTGGAGAACGCTTCTCCTCAGTATTCCAGGATATTGCAGATATCCCCAAAAATGAGACATGCTTCAAAAGCGCTCAAAATAAATTCAACATAAGAGTATTAGACATCTCCTATACAGTATGTAGACTTACTGTCTCCAGCCCCTGACTTGGTGGCAGGTTGATGCCTGGCCTGCTGCTGACACACATAAATGGTGAGACGGGGCTGTATACACCTGGAAAAGAAGAACATGCCACAGTAGTGATATTGACTTGAGATGGTTCTCAGTTTGCCCTCATGTCTTCCTAAACACTGAACTTTAGGAATTAAATGCAGGTAATGAGAAGGTTCTGTTTTTGTCAAAGTTCTCTCCACCTACGATCTTTCCCTAAACCTAACTGTCCCGTTCTTGTGCCGCATGTCACTTAAACCTCTGTCCTGACCCAGAACATCAAAAAGTGATGCCAAGAGTCCTGAGCAAGCGCATTTAAATATGACTCCAAAGGGCTAGACGCAAGTCCCGAGAGCGTCAAAAAATTAAAAAAAATAAGAGTCCTGACCAAACTCGTCTAAATATCACGCTTTAGGAGACTTTTTGCGTCAATAATAAAACACCAAAAGTACCTGACCAAGCGTCGCTTTTTGACGTGCTAGGAGTGAGAATGGCTAAGAAAGCCAAAACTGAATTTACTGTGCCCAGTTCTGAGCACATAAGTGTATTTTAATGTCTCACCTTCCTTTTATAGTGTTGAAGAGGCGAATACCATCAGCTGGACCGCAGATCTGGATCAGATCCTCCCTGCTCATCCTCAACAGATCAGCACCTGCAACAACAGCAGAATATCTATTCTGCTTACTTTCTGCTCAGAAATATTCAGTAAATTTCTTTTCTCTGAATCCTACTGTTTCCATGGATCAAAATGCGTTGTGATTTTTTTTAGCGCCGTTACCTGAGAAGCTGCAGAAGAGCCTTGAGAAAGGGGAGAACCTGTGTCGGTGCAGCCACTGCTGGGCGTCCTGCGGCTGGGTCGATGGCAGAAGGTGCTACATGTCAAAAAGAAGAAGAGCCCTTGAAATGAGTATAGCAGCACAGCATCCACTGTCTCCAAATAATAGCCTAAAGGAATATAAAAGTTCTCTATAACTTACATCAGAGCAGCCGGGCAAAAGCAGTTCCCCTTGCTGGCTTGGAGAATAATTGCTACAGAAATGTCCCGAGGAAGAAAGAAAAGTGATCAGTTGAGTGTTTTGTTCGTACTGCTCTAAAACACATGTCTGTCAATCTACTGAAAAAAACAAAGTGTCTGGTCTGAGGTTCCCACACAGTCTTGTCAGATGAACTCACGTACCCCTTTATGAAATGCATAATACTATTAATAAATAGGCCTATATAAAAGTGGATATATGAGGCTGGCTTGGTCAGCAATCGTATAGTCTATCTATATCCACAACGTTCCACTTCCGGTTCCGGTGCAATCGGAAATTCCGCCGGATGTCCTTCTTTTCGGCCGGATGTCCGTTACCACGTACACATGTTCCACCAAAACAAGTTCCTTCCTGAGGCTATTTTGCAGCAGCTTAGTCCAAGACGATTGTGATTGGTTTAAAGAAATGCCAAAAAAACCAGAGCACGTTTTTCTCCCATTCCATAATGCTGTGTGGACTAGCCAGACCCTCCTACACAGTGCTGTGGAGGAAGGTCTGGCAATGCAAGACTAGCAATCATACTATCACTAGCCTACTAGGCTATGTGAAGCTGAATGTTTGACCAATGTGACTTTTAGCTAACTATTTCAACCATTTACCCAGTACTTATAACTAATAATTTGAACTGTGTAGTCATTACTTTTGGCTGTTTATTTCTACCATTTATTCATTACTTTTTGCTACTGGTTCAAACTTCTGGGCTCGCTTGGTGACTAATTTTCTCTTACATAACTGCAACATTTTGTGTTCAGGTGTTACAGTTGACTGAAAATGTGAATATATTCTTTTGAGATAAATGTTTTATTAGCACCATTTATCATTCAGACATACAGAACCAGCGTTGAGCTATCATTGTCTTGGTTGCAGTTGAGCCGGCTAACCAAATCTTCCTCTGTCTCTCGAGCAGGTGTAAATTAGAGTCATCATTAAGTAACAAAACCATCAGGTCAGTAGGAATTAGATATCCTATCACATCAGATAGTATTGATGTTGTTTTATGCCAGATTTCCTGCACCTGTTCACACTCCCAGACTATATGCAGGAAAGTTCCAGTTTGTTCAGGTTGACAGAACGTACAATAGGGAGTGGGAATGGCTTTTGAGATGTATCTCTTCTGAGGAGTCCAATATTGCATATGTTGAAGTGGATATACTGGTGATTTGGGTTCTCCCAATTAATTGTGTTCCCCTCAGGGCTCAGCTCTCATTCCCATTTCTTTACTATTGGGAGTTCTCCTATGAATATTTGCAACAGCTTAGCATAAATCTTGGACACTAATCCTCTCACAGGAAAATCAAAAAACCATTTAATGCACCTCAAGACTTGGGAATGTTTCCCCATGACATTCCATAACATTTTAGGGCTGATCTTAAGCAAAGATAAAAGTAGAAGGAAAAGCTAGCTCTCAGGTCTTCAAAACTCACCATACCTTTCTCATTGAATAACTGGTCTAGAGTATAAATACCCCTGTCCTCCACTGCTTACAAGCAAAAGGTTTGTTACCAGACATTAAGTGTGTATTGTGCCATATTGGGGTATTCCCATGCCACTTGGTGTAGCGCAGGTGCTCCTCCACCTCTTTAAAGTTGGTTAATGTGTTGGTGATAACGGGGCCATAGGTTAGCATACACTTTTTTGGACAAACACCTGCAAAGGCCTGGTCTTGCTGTCTTAGACTTCTAATGAGGTTTTGCTCTATTCTTCTCCATGGATATGTAGATGAGGGGTCCATCCACACTCTAAGGGCCTGTAGCTGAAAGGCCTTGTGACACATTTTAAAGTTGGGGAGGGCCAGGCCTCCCGTGTTTGTGGAAGGTAGAGTATTTTAGCCTAGGTTGTTTATTGTTCCAAATATACCGCTGAATTAAAGTATCAAGTTCCTTCCAGAAGTTCATTGGGGGGGGTAAGGGGATCATTGAACTTAAAGAAATTCACACGGGGAACTATGTTCATTTTAACAACAGCAATCCTGGACCGCAGTGACGCCGGCAGCATAGTCCACCTAGTCAGAACCCTTTGAACATTACTTAATATAGTTTCATAGTCGTCCTGGACCACTCGCTGCAGTGATGCATGTATGATGATGCCCAAATATGTCATTTTGCTTTGAGTTGGTATTGTAAGCACTAATGGCTGATGTCACTGTTGTGTCCGTTCAGGACGATGTAACCTGTGTTTGTTTGGTAACGCCTTGGCGCATGCGGAAGTGACAGTTGTGTTGGTCTGAAATGTGTAGTTCCTGTTCTCTGAAAGTTAAGTGAGCTGCGGTTTAAAACCTCTCCTCCAGCGTCCTTATTATACACAACATTTGGCGACAAGCATGGCTGACTTTTCCCTTCCTCCTTTCCTTGCACTTCCTGGTGAGCCAACAATACCGTGGAATTGCTGGCATCAGTCTTTTGAAACGTACATTCAAGCTATGGGATTAGCCAACGTGGGTGCAGCTTGGAAAACGGCATTGCTGAGGCACTGTTTGGGAGCCGAGGGACAACGTGTGCTGGAGATGCTAACCGGCAACGGGACAAATACGGATTATGCAGGGACAGTGAAACTTTTGAAAGACCAGTTTGCTGCCCCACAGAGTGCTTTATTGAGACGGTTTATGTTTCGGCAACGGCATCAACTCCCGGGTGAATCAGTCCATCAGTACGTCTCCAACCTGAAAGGTTTGGCCAGCCATTGTAAATTCGGCGCATTAACAGATGAGATGATACGTGATCAACTGATCGAACACACTACACAGCCTAAAATCAGGGAGACGTTGTTACTGGAATCAGATGATTTGACACTAGCTAAAGCTGTTGCCATTGCATTCCAAATTGAAAGTGCAGCGGAATGTGCAGCCAAGTTAACACAGACAGACTCATCATTAAGTCAAGCAGTACGCCTGAGTGCGCAGTTGCAGGAGCAGCAGCAACAGCAGCCATCTAGCGCTGGTTTGGATGTACCAGACACAGCCCCAGACCCAGTCATGCATCTCACAAGACAAGTGCCACGTCAGCGTCAAAGGCAGCTCTCCTGCGGTAACTGTGGATCAAACACTCATGCCACCAGAGCCCAGACCTGCCCAGCTAATGGCCAATCATGCCGTAACTGTGGAAGGAAAAATCACTTTGCAAAGATGTGCCGCTCTGCCCCCTCCAGGTCGGATGGAAACACTTCCCGTGACTCACCCACCATAATTCGCCATGTAACATCTGGGCCGATGCAGTTCAAGTCATGTACAGTGAAAATTGACACAGTGTGTACTCCTCTGCTGCTAGACACAAGCGCAAGTGTCTCCCTCCTGAATGCCAGTACATACCTTGATGATGTGGTGGTACATGGTGCTACTGCTGCTATCCATGACAGTCGCCTGCAAAGTGTATTCAAAGCCCTCGCCAAGCACAATCTAACCCTAAATGGCGGAAAATGTGTTTTTGCGGTGCCGGCGATTGAATATGTAGGCTTCCGACTTTCCACTGAGGGCATTTCCCCCCTTCAATCTAATGTGGAGGCCATCCTCTCCGTTCCCAAACCGACCTCGGCTGCCCAGCTCGCTTCATTCCTGGGCATGACGGGCTACTACATGCAGGATCCAGTCATCTGCCAGCTCTGCACCTACATTCGTCAGGGATGGCCAAGGGCGTTGCCAGAAGAGCTGTTAGCCATGAGGGCCACCTGGGTATAGTGAAGCTTAAACAGAGATGCCGCGACCTGGTGTGGTGGCCAGGCATAGACAAAGACATTGAGGCCCTCGTTAAATAATGCCCAGCATGCCTTGTGAGTGGAAAAACCGTCCGCCTACCCCCACCACCTCTGCAACCTCTGGCCTGGCCTTCAAAGCCATGGGAGCATCTGCAGCTAGACATATGCGGCGAGATCCACGGGGCCCCCCACTATCAGCGGTTCTTGGTCGTAGTGTATGACTTACACTCCAAATGGCCTGAGCTGACCACCACTGGCTCTGTCACCTCCCAGGTCATTGTGGACTTTCTAGAGTCCCTCTTCTCCCGCTGGGGCCTTCCACAGACCATTACCACTGACAACGGTCCACAGTTTATTTCTGCGGAGTTTACGTCATACCTAAAGGACAGGGGGATTCGACATATCCACCACAGAGGTTTCCCCAGCCTCACTCATGCTGGGTAGGGAGTTGCACCTACCCCTGGACAGGCTCCGCCCCACTGCAGGCCAGAACACACTCCCTCCAGTCGAAGCCTCAGTCACCCGCCTTCAGAAGCAGATGAAGCAGTGGTTTGACAAGAAAAAGAGGGTCAAGATACCAGATATCGCTGTGGCAGACTGGGTGAGAGCTCGCCGACCGCACAGGGGGAACAAGATGGCGTCATTTTGGTTCACTCCGCAGCAAGTGGCCCGACGACTGGGACCAGCCACATACCTCCTTGATGATGGCACCCGCTGGCACGCCAGCTGCCTTAAGAAGGTGCCAGCACCTCCTGCAACGTCAACTCAGAGCAGCGGGGACATAATGCCACCCAGAGAGGAGCAGGAGGACTCCATACCTCAATCAGCCGCACAGCCTGAAGATACTCCCTAGTTGTCATACCCAGTGCCCCCACCACCATCGCCACTGCCCCAGCTCCCAGACCACAGTTTGTCACACCTTCAGCTGTGTGTTCTCCACAGCCAGTGCGTACGAGGGCACGGCCTGATTATCTGAAGGACTTTGTGCCCTGAATACCTGAATGACTTTGTGTTTCCCTTTCATGTTTGAATTTCCCCTCAGAGAGGGGAAAATGTTATGTCCGTTCAGGACGATGTAACCTGTGTTCTTTTGGTAACGCCTTGGCGCATGCAGAAGTGACAGTTGTGTTGGTCTGAAATGTGTAGTTCCTGTTCTCTGAAAGTAAAGTGAGCTGCGGTTTAAAACCTCTCCTCCAGCGTCCTTATACACAACAGTCACATGCCTTTTGTTCAACAAAAGAAGATTAGATTTATTGATTTATTTATTTATTATTGATGTGAATATATTCTTTGAATCAACTCATAATTTCTAAATTTACAAATGATGGTAATTGAGCTACTCTACAACACTAGCGGCGCCAGGATTTTGATTGTAGGTTGGCCTCCAGTAAACTGGATGGGCCAGTTAAAATAAGCCAAAAAGAAACGGGTTCCCCCTGCATACAGACAGCCAGACACTAACGTTAACGTTAGCCTAACTGTTAGCCTTGCTGGTGTGAGGGGGTGGCTACGGGAGGACTTGATGGGGAGAGGGCGGCCAAGCAGGATGGTAACTTGTCACTTGTAACCACATTACTTAAAATTGCAGGAGCTCCTTGGAGCGTTTCTTGCTGAATTTAAATGAAAACAAGCTGCTTTGCTTTGCTTTGCGTTTCATATTAGCTAATAGCTACAGTCTGTGTCTCCGTGCGTTCATGGACATCGGAAAAACATTTTTCTGAGTGAAAACGTCATCATTCACGTCACTTCCTGTGGGAATCAGAGGTGGGAAACTCGGGCTGGATTTTTCTAACCGAGTTTCCTAGTGACACGTTGACAACCGACATTTGATGACATTTACAGACATAACATGTTTCACATTATTCATAAATAGGCTCATGTATAAAAAAAAACACCACCTTATGTGTCCTTTCCCGTTTGTTGTCCTGCAGATAACACAAACAAACACCTGGCGATGTGTTGTTTCCATGCTCGTATAAGAAAATAGCAGCAAATCTTTTGTTATTGTGAACTCCATTTTTTCACACACCTGATATTTCTAGGCTACGGCCAACCGTTGGTGGCAGTCATGCAACAAGTTGTTATGCCAAACGCCAATATAACAGAAGAAGAAGCACACAAGTGTGGTAGTCGGGAAAAACAACGTAATCACGGGGGCGGTCCCTGTTATTCCCAGGTGGCATGAACGCAGCATCAGTCTCATTGAGCTTGCTTGGAAAGCTTGCGCGCCAACGTCATTCATTTCACTGGATTACTTGCTGATGACAATGCAGCCTGTGGGCAGGCTTGAGGGGCCGTCCACACGGAAACTTTTTTTGTGCAAACGCACGTTTTGCATCGTTTGGGCCGACCGTCCAGACGAATCCTGTAAACACACTGCCTTGAAACCTGGTCTCAGGATGATGTCATTGCCACACCCCTCGACCTCTTACCGCACTAGTGCTATTGCACGCTATCTCCATGGTCAAACCAGCTCACTTCATCTAAATACTTTGTCTCTGCTTCTTGACACTTCCGGGTGTAATTATATTATTTTATACTATTATCAGTGCTTGACATTAACTTTTTGAGGCACTTGTCCTTCGGACAAGTACATTTACGTTTCACTTGTCCATGCATAAAAGTCACTTGTCCGGGTAAAGATTCATCATTTTATAAAAAAAATTGTGTTTTGCTAATGCAGAATTTGAACAAACCGTTGAAAGCATCCAAACACTATCAACATTAATACAATTCTGTTGAAACAGTAGAAACAAACGTGCCCCAACAATAGATTTCCCCTTCAACAAGAAAAAAGGATCTCCACACTCCATAATACAAAGTACACACTCCACTCCACCTCCCTGACGGTGCGGGAGAGACGGGCCAGTGGTGCGCCCGATCCCACCTCAACCAGCGTGCGCCAACCCTCACTTTCACTGCACCACGGGGCGACCCTTGCGAATGCGTTAAGGCAGTTACACACCAACCAGACAGCCAACCGTCGGCAAAAAAGCCAGTCGGACTGATTGGTCTCCCCAAGTTGGTCCAAAAAGTGCCTCAGAACACACTGAAGAGAGGAGACACGCTAATCTGCTGATTGGACGAACGCGTCACGTGGGTTTGTGTTCCGCGGGCACGGAACACACGGAACAGACTTGAGTCACCGACCTCGCCAGACTGTCCAACGGCCGATTATCGGGTTGGTGTGTCAGCCCCTTTAAACTCCTTGGTCTGTGTTTACAGACGGGTCGGGGGCGTTGCCGACATCCCCTTTTTACGTGAGCCGATTCCAACCCTGGCGACGCAACGCGGTCGGGGCACACTGAGGACAGTCCGCCCAGGTTAACTGCCGCACCAGGAGCAGGGGGCCCTGCCCCTCCCCGTGGAGAGAGAGGGCGCTGCAAAGGTTATTGAGGTAAAAATCCACCTTGGTTGTTCACACTGCGGCCGCATTGAAAAAAATCTGATCTGTATTGGATTCAGGACCACATATGGAAGTGGCCTGAATCGGATTTAAAAAATAAAATCAGACGTGGGCTATATTTGAGTGTTCACACTACTTCTGAAGAAATCTGACCTGGTCACTTGACCCCAAAAAAAAAAAAAAATCTGATTTGGGCCACTTTTGCCTGCAGTCTGAACATCATAGAGCCCAGGATGTGGCTCATGCTTCTGAACAGTGTTGAGTCATCCTGGTAGGCACCCATAGAGGGAGCTATTACCATTGTAAGTATAACACCACAGGTACAGTGATCGACCCCAGGCCTAGAAAGACCATTTACAGATTTCACAGCCTCTGAAACCTTTAGTCCACCTGGACATTAACCTATAGTTTTCCTACAGAGCTCTACTAAACACAATGAATTATGTTGGTGCAAAATGCTGACTCACCCATCTGTGAAAGAACAGGAAGTTGGTGAGCTGTGGTAAACTGGTGATGGAGTGCTACTGCTGCTGTGGCTGGTGACAGTCAGGGCATCGGGCCAAGGGGAACACTGGAGAGAGACAGAAACAGAAAGAGGAAGGGCTTTTCGGATTATGATTCTGACATATCTTAGCACAGAGACTACAGGAGTAACATTTCTAAAACAAAATATTATGGAAATCATATTAAAGCTGCACTAATCAGTATATATATATATATATATATAACAATAGATCAAATGGCTATGAATAATGTAATAGCTGTTGCTCGTAGTAATGAACCTACAAGGATTAATCACTGACATCAACCCCCCCTCAGCTCTATTTATCCTTTTAGCCTCTTTTAACCCATTGTTTTTGGTTTTTCCACCTGCAAACTCCTCTCATCAACCTTATGTTCAGCTGCAGCAGACAGAAGATAATAAACCCACTGTACACTGCCCACCCAGCACCAAACAATATGCTGACAAAGTAAGCAGTTGCCTCAGGAGACCAAAACAGAGAAAGTGGACTCCAAATGAATGTTGCTCGGAGTCTGCTTGATGTATAACTGGCAACAGTTTGCTAACCCCTTTGCCATAACATTGTCATCTACAGGGTAAAATACATGTGTTAAAGGGGTGATATAATGATTATATAGGGTATTTTACACTGTTCCTTAAGGTCTCCTAATGGGGTATGTAACATTGGTTGGGCTGAAAATTGCCCGAATGCTATTTTATTAGGCCCTTAACTACCCTGTGAATATGGCTCTATTTGGAACAAGAGCTTTTCTTCCAAATATGGTATGCTCATCAATATTCAGAATGAGCTACGCGCTGATTGGTTTGAGCAAACTACATAGAAACACATGGGAGACGACAGCAGGTCTCATTGCAAAGTTATACATTGTTTGTCGGGCTATTACGTTATTAAATTCACTTCTGAGACTTTTTTAAGCGAGAAATTAACTATATAAAGCTCAAATATGGGATGTTTTACGAACATTGATGGCTTATTGCAAATTTGGTAAGACTGTGTGTCGGAGTTCAGCTGCCGGTGCTGCCTGTGTTGCTGCCTCGCTGCACGGCCTGCCTTCCTTTACACACCCCGGCCTGCTCTGAGCTCGATTGAGCTCCGTTACAGCTTGCAGCCCACAGCACTCGATACCCGCTCAAAGTCCCCATTTTGGGGTTAATGGACCAAACGTTGGTGCTCTGACAGAGCTCCAGGGCCTGCCGCTCCCCTCTTCCTTCTAGCTAAATGGCCCGTGTGTGACAGTGATAGCGCGATCAGTGAGCTTGTTACACCAGCAATCTCTTACAACAGTTCCAGTTAATCTTGGCTGGCTGTCAGCATAACTAGCTATATTTTGTTGAAGTTAAAAAGTTAAAACCCGGTTTATGTTTTGAAAACAATGTTTAATGGGGCCTGCAGCTAAATTTAATCAAGTACACTAATACAGCATTTGAGTGTCTCACCCAAAACCTAGCATATGTAACTTGTTTCTGGTTTTGGGGAGCCACTCCCTGCAGGGCCAGACGTGATTAGAACAAAGGAAATGCAAACTCTGTAAACTTGAACAGAATCGGCACTACCATGTGAAACGACCTTTGACTGTGACCTGGGGTAAACCTAAAATCAGAGGTGTGTCTTTAATCAGAGACCCACAATTCCACAGGAATATAATTCGGAAACTGAGGTGATTTCGGCACTTCAATCTGTGACCCCGACAGGGGAAGCACGTTGAAGTCAAGGGGGTAAGCTTCGCTTCAGAACTCGAGCCATCATGGCGCCATTTTGTTGCTAACTGGCCATCACCTCCTGTTAGCATTCCGCTGACCGCCATTTTTTTTTTACGTCACTTGACTGCGAATAACTTTACATCTGAAGCGTTTAAAGACTATTTGTCCGTTGTTTAGTTCCAAAGAAACACGACAATGTATAAAAGGCTTCATTACCTTGTACCTCACGTTATGGCTCCGTAGCAGACGTTTTTGTAAAAATAAGCTAACGATTGTGTCATAACCAAGTGACTTACTGTCGCATAGTAGAGGAATTACCGTATAGTACAGGAGAAGCTCACAGGCAGTTTCAACTTACATGAGATGTTTAGGTTTAATTACTAATGTTAACTAGCATGTTAGTGATCAATAATTAGCCTGTGCCCATGTTATCTCCTTACATACACCTACAGTCTCCGTATCTGTAAGATTGGGAATGATTGAGATTTCTCTTGGCACAGCTACCAGAAGACTTAAAACTTTGAGACACGTTGCTCACGTCACATTTACGTT